>NC_134827.1:82443028-82646142 GCF_004210375.1 Tachypleus tridentatus | reverse complement strand
TTGTAGAAATGAAAGCATAATTTAACTTATTTACTGCAATATTATTTCATAACGGTAAATTACATTTCTTGATTTTATCTATTATGATAATTAAATTGAATTGACTGAATATTCACTATCGTTTATCTAATGGTAGTTGTAGATTCCAAACATTATAATGGTAGCTTCTCAGAATTATTGAAAGATACAAAGAGCTTAAGAAAGGTATATCACAACACATGTTGGAGAACATTAAGTTTCGCTGTAAATAACTCAAACGTTTCATCAAGCCAGGAAAAAGTAATTTTATTTCTAGTAATTGCAACACAGCCAGAATATATGCTTTGCCTAAAATACATAAACCTAGTGTTTCATACAGACCCATTGTAAGTAGTTTAAATTCTTCTATACACTCTTTAGCAACGTTGTTGATTAAAAACCTGTCTGATTTAAATATCAGCATGCTGTTAAAACTGTATTAACTTTGTTAAATATTCTTAAAATGTTGAAATCCAGGATAACTTGTTTGCATCATTAGATGTTTCTTTGTTTACAAATATTCCGGTAGATATTTTATTCAACTTGCCATTGAAGAGTAATCATTAGATTACATCAAAGCCATAATTAATATTATCAAACTTTGTCTGCAAAATTGCATGATCAAAATCAATGATAAATTTGAAAACAAACTGAAAGTCCTGCATTAGGTTCTCCTTTATATGACTTTCTGAATGGCATATTACAGGTCTTTTGAAGATAACAATTTACATGAAACTGTAACAGAACCTATAGGGTACAGAAGGTATGTAGACGATACCTTCATGACAAAGGCAAGCAAAAGAAACCTTGAAAACTTGAACCACATGAATGACAACAACATAGAATTTACTATGAAGTCAATTAATAAAAATATCTTTATCATATGTTCTTATTAAAAAACGTGACAATAAATTAAAGCATAGTGTATTCCACAAGCCAGTTGCCATCAGAATGTTATCAGATTACAACTCTAACCACCTTTTAAGTCGCAGGTAAGTACTTTATACACATATGCCTGACATGCTCTCATATATGTTCTGACGTCATCGTAATAAATTACGAAAAGGTATTTAGCAATATTTTGGTATTAAAAGCAGTATCTGGGAATCATGGTTACGACATTATAGTCGTTAATAGAGTTTTCTACAAAATGAAAGTAAAACGGCTTGGGGTGAAATATTCAAAACTTACTCCGTTAAAATAGTCACAACATAAGTTCATCAGTATACCGTTTTCCTGGTTATTTCTGAAAATAAATGTGAAGGCATTCTGATTAAGGGACTATAAAGTAGAATTCATTTCTCAACACAAAATTGTTAACCAATTGCAAGCACTCAAAGATTCTAAAACTCTAAACATAAAAATGTAATATATCAACAGAGTGGAAGTTGCAGTGAACTGTACGAGGACAAACAAGAAAGAAATAAAGGTAAGAGTGAAATACATCAGTTTCATATAAAACATGGTAATATAATGTCCTCTTCTATAACTGAATACTTTAAAACTGTGGTGATAGTCATGACCGGATTAACGTATCTTAAGATATGCAAAACTAACACAGAAAAAAACTTGAGAGAATGTTTGCATAATCAAAAATAGACCCTCAGAAATAGAGATGACTAGCCAACCAACACGTCCTATTGGAAGACCTACTTTGGCCAATCAACACGTCCTGTTGGAAGACCTTAAATATTCTGGCGTGTATGACTTACCTTCCCTAACCATGAAATACTATATTCAATATCAGTTGTTCCCCACAAAAAGTCCAGTTAGCCTTTCCTCAGTGTTTCTTAGACGAAATCAAACACCATGGAAAGCCAGACCCTACCAGGGTACATACAGTTCATCGTATTTTTTCTAAGCATACTAACCGGTCCACCTATTTCATCAAAATAGTAACACCTTCAAAACACAGTGCTGACTACATCTTTCACAATGGGTGTTTCTACCATATCTTCCATTCCAGCACCGAACGCCCCCGTCGCCGTTCCACCTATCCGCAGTCATATAACACTCCCAGACGAAAGAGACAACCTATGGACGACTTCCAGCAGTCAAGTATCGATTCATCACTTAATCCAGATTCAAGCAGGAATAACATCCAAACATCCTCTACCAGCTCCACATTGATGCCTTCAACCCCAATATAAGTATATGTCCGGCTTTACCGAGCAGATGTAAACACACGACAAATCTTGCGAGATTACAGCTACAATTTCAAGCACTACAACCTCATGCCAGACTGTGTGTTTTCTTATAGCAAAGCTACATCGGGCTATCTGCTCAGCCCACCGAGGGGAATCGAACTCCTGATTGTAGCGTTGTAAATCCGAAGACATACCGCTGTACTAGCGGGGGCAAAAGGAGAACATGTTTGGTATGATAAGATTCAGAACCCGCGACCCTCAGATTAGAAGTCGAGTGCCTTAATCACCTAGCCAAGTGTTTGTGTACATGCCAGACACAAACCTCACGAACCAAGACTACAAACGCACTAGTTCAGATCGACCTCAAGATTACTAACACTCAGAAGGTACAAATTAAGACTGCAAGAAGACACAAATCAGTCCAGACAACCGAAGAAGAACAAAACACTCAGGGAGCACAACCTGAATTCTCATCAATTCTATGCTCTTCATACGCTTGTGCTCGTAATGCACTACCCGATTACCCAGACCTTCCTTCTTCATCCACCAGATTAACGAGACGCCATTACCTGCAGTCTAACCGAACAGGGAAGCGGACTCACCACCTCCCTTCAACCCTTTCTCTCTGATCAAATATGCAAGATATTACAGTGACATAGCTCCTTACCTCAGTTGGAGCTGCGACTCAAACCTACCTTCTTCCTCAAGTCAGCTAAACAGGAACTAGTTGGATTATTGGCACCAGCCAGTGAAAGTGGGTTTTCTCGGGGTTCTCCCGTTTTCCCCATATAAACTTTGTGGTATCGGATTTATAGATCCCAGCCACCCTGAAGGACCCTAAATCATATATCGATCGTTGATTTTGTGATATTCATGCATAGCGGGTGCCCGGTGTCGGTTTTGTCTTTTCGCCTGCTCGTGATCTCGACTCTGATATTATTACCATCAGGATGATCTCGTTTCATTTCACATATGTTGTTTTCTTTTTTCGGGTCGCTCGATTAAACTCTCAAATCAAGAGTGGGACGAAGAGAAAGTTCATCTTTCTGAGCTCCCAGGTTATCTCAATTTCCTCGGGAATGGAGAATTTTAAACCGAAACAACTGTTAGCATTTTGCTTTTGTTTGCTTATCTTCCCTCTCTATTTCTTAATCTTGTTTTTTTCAAAAATGAACTCGCCCATTGTCGGTTGGAACTACATATCAACTAACTTAACGGATACTGTAGAATTTTGCTTTGATGATGGTAACAAATTTATTGACACTAGTCGGCTATGACTTATGTTAAATAATTTTAATTATTATTCTGTCAGAAAACGTTTTTTTGTTTTTATAATTGCTACTCTTAATTTGTCCTTTTGTGTCAAATAGTTGATTGGAACCAACTGAAGACTAACTTCTTTCACATTCTATTCTGATTTTTTTTTCTTTTTCTTAGTGCCATTTCTGGACACTACATGGCAACCTATTCTACGTAACAAATTTGTTTGTCTGTAATCGAGAAGAAATACAATTGGTTAGCTGTACTTTGTCCACCACGGGTATCGAATCCTGGTTTCTAGCAATACAAGTCCGTAAACATGCAACTGTGCCACTAGGAGGGTACTGTATGTAAAGTTTTAATAAAAACTAACAAATGTATTAAATACGAAGTAAGCGAAGTTGGAAATGAATAAAATAGAGAGCAAAAAACATTTTGGATGAAATTAAAAAGTTAACTCATCTTTATCTGGTAACCCTCTCTGATCCATTTCCAATAAGTCAATATTATTTTAGATAAGAAAGACTTTATCAATACATCTATAGTGTAAACACACACTAACATTTTATAACCTTTAATAATAGCAACAGAGCACTGCTTGAATGACTAGAAGCACTTACCTACTTCTTTATCAGAAACCTTTAGTTTAGTCATGGTTCCCTACCGATATTATTTACTTAAAAAAAATAAATGTCAAGATATGATCAGAGTTATAAACTATATCTTGACTTCCAGTTCAGAAATTATTCACAAATAAACTATTCTGATTATTTGTCACACGTGAGCAATTATTACACACTTGTAACTAGACTACATTTATCTAATAAAACCTTTCAACAGTTTCATAAAAGTATGAACAATATCTGGTATTTTTGATAATTAAACTTTTTTAAACTTTAACAAAAAAAGCAGACAGAGTTAAATGGCTGCCAACATTCATTCTGATCCATCGTGATCTCTTCTCCATTGGCCGGCATGGCCAAGCGTGTTAAGGCGTGCGACTCGTAATCTGAGGGTCGCGGGTTCGCATCCCGTCGCGCCAAACATGCCCGCCCTTTCAACCGTGGGGACGTTATAATGTGACGGTCAATCCCACTATTCGTTGATAAAGAGTAGCCCAAGAGTTGGCGGTGGGTGGTGATGACTAGCTGCTTTCCCTCTAGTCGTACACTGCTAAATTAGGGACGGCTAGCACAGATAGCCCTCGAGTAGCTTTGTGCGAAATTCAAAACAAACAAACTCTTCTCCATTTACTCTGGTATTCTGTAAAGTCAAGACAACACATATCTTTTATTTATAAGGAAGCCAAAATATTAAGGTTGATTTAATGCTACTCAATATGTCGGAAAAAACTGTTGTTAGATGGCGTACCAGTCAGGAAAATTTGTCTGTAGTGATTTCTTGCACTGTCAGCACGTAAGTATAATAACAAATAACGAATGTTATAATATCTATTATAACTCTTTAATTGGGGAATTTTTGTTTCATAAATTTATTCCTACTGTAGTCTTGTTTTCTTAAGCAACTGGTTTGTTTCAATATAACAATAGTTCTGACTAGCTACACAATCAACATCATCATTTTGTTTTCTATTGTCAAATTGCAAAAAAAAACAAAAACAACAACGACAAAAAAATATAATTTGGAAGAGATGGTGCAATAATTGTCAGTTGTGAATCGAGTACCTGTATTATTTGGAGACCTGATTTAAAAAAATGCTTTAATATACAAGACAAGCCCTTTTATTCAAGGAAGACTTGTATCTTAGTTTTTCAACCACGTTAGCTCTATACACTCCAAAATTACGTTCACCTGTGAACAGAAAAAAACTAACCAAACAGGATCTCTCAACCTCAAGATTTCTAGAACTGATACACAATTCAAAACAGAAATCCACAGAAAAATCATCCACACTGGATTATACATTCTCTGGGACTCAGCACATGGAACAAAACAAAAACTCAACATATTAAAGAACCAACTAAACACACCTATGTTGACTTGCTAAAATTAATGACAAAATCAACAAAATAAAACAACACTTCATCAACATCAACAATTTTCCTCCACAACCCGTTGAAACAATTATACACACGTAGATCTACACTTCAATCAATAAATAAACAAATAAAATAACTCCCAAGATACAAAAAACTACACAACCTTACTTTGTGCATACCATATCTTCACGACATTAGCGAAAAAATAACTAACATTTGAAAAAAACTCATAACAAAATACAACATTCCAGTAAACACCAAATTTATTCAAAAACCAGATACAAAACTAAAGTTCATGCTATGTTAAAACTACACTGAAAAACATAACACCAACATTATTAAAAAAAACACAATGTAATAACTGCCTCGACTTTTATATTGGAGAAACAAGCAGAAAATGGTTAGGTTTGCATTTCGCGCAAAACTACTCGAGGGCTATCTACGCTATCCGTCTCTAATTTAGCACTATAAAACTAGAGGGAAAACAGTTAGTCATCATCACCCACCGCTAACTCTTGGCCTACTCTTTTACCAACGAATAGTGGGATTGAACGTCACTTTATACGCCCCCAGGGCTGATAGGGCGAGCATGTTTGGTGTGATGGGGATTCGAACTCGTGACCCTCAGATTACGAGGCAAGTGCCTTAACCACCTGGCCATGCCGGGCACAGAAAAATTGAAACAAGATTCAAAGAATAAAAAAAAACATAAACATCTTCACATGTTTTTGAACACTGAAATATAAATAAACACAACATAACCATAGAAAACACCTAGATACAAAGTAGGGAAACAAATATAAACAAACACAAAATCAAAGAAGCCCTACTTATACAGCAACTAAAACCAATATCAAACCGATATAAAGGATCACCTTTATACCTATACTAATTAATAACCTAACATCCAACTGCAACGCCACCTACAATCTCGTACACTTTTACATTCTCGTTCCTGAGACATGCGCCTGGTAATGGTCAGTTGCAAACTCTTTCTTTGTTAACAAAGTCGTAGGAAAACAGACTCCACTGGAAGCTTACAGCTAGATGTTGATTCTAGACTATATGCACGAAGCTACGAAACTTTATGTTGTTGAACTGGAAAACAATTTCAAGATAAAGAATTGATATAGAATAAGATGAATACTCGGGAGGATATACACCCATTTCCTTTGATCCTACATTTGATCTGTTTGCTGGTCATACACGCTATAACTTAGTGAAACAGAGAACTTTATGAACACATTAGAAATTCACTCGATACTCTCACAAGGTTTGTATTAGCGAACAAATTTAGAAGTGTATTTGTCCTTGAGAAAAACAGTTATACATCGTCAACTTGGATCCAAATCATACACCCGGTAGCCTCTGGTTCTGTATTTATTTTGTCGAAATGAAAAAGGACAACATTTTGATCCATTAGGACTACCTTCACACAATCTCAACATAAAAATACGATTAAGAATAACTGTCGAATGTAGACTTAAAATCAAAGAGTACTGCAATGACCATATTCGACTGTGTGAACAATACTGTATATATTATGTCTATTATCATTGTCAACATGTGTCAACATGACAACTATCTAAATTTCGATCCCATAAAGATATTAGTGACACCTTTATTTATGATTTTGTTACAAAATATTTTCATATAAATACATCCTTAAGATGTGCGTTTTTGTATGTAGATCAGACTGCAAAAGTGTTAAAAAGAAATATTGTGTTGAGAACTTTTATTGTTATATTAAATCAATAAACGTTTTACATGTAATTAAATACAAATATTCATCACATGCTGATACATCTTAGAATGAGCTCATCAGCCTACGTTTATAAAAACACTATTTTTAGTAACATTGCCCATCTTTGCAAATTGTATTTAATGCTTTATTTATGAAGCAAAACTGTGAAATCAACGTTATACAAATTAGACTAAATTATTACTTTTAAGACTTTGTTACTAAAATATAAATGTAATGTTGATCTACATAATATTAAAGCCATGTCTGGTGCCACTCTGTGGCTCTAGTAGCACACTTTCCGATGAACTTTCGTTGTCATGGCAACATGACAACTTCTCCCCTACCACATAGCAACGCACCCTCTGCTTCCACTTTGTAGTACTATGACGTCATCGTTTCTGGTTCATGGCTTTATGACACCATCGTCCCTATTTCTCCTCTTCCTATTGCCTTGGATTAACACATGTCTGTCGTCCTCTGATACAACAAGCACTCTAACTACTCGTATCTATACAAGAACTCATTAATCATCATTTTTCACTATTTTCTTAGTACTTATTTGTTTGAGGGAATATAAGCCGACCCATTTACTGGAATAATCCGTTAGTAGATTTAGGATAAGGTCCCATGATATCTACTCCAATATTATTTCACAAGCTTCCACTAGTTTAGTACTTTGTATAAATCTAGTCGGCTGTTCCTAATAATTTAGTAGTTTGACAAACATGATATGATAACACATAATGTTTAAAGTCCATTCTCATACCAGGCCAATAACCACGTTTAACTACCTTGTCTATTCTTTTTCTTCTACCTAGATGGCCGGCTGCAGGATGATCAGGCAGTTATATTAACATTATTAGTCTCTGTATTTACCATTGCTAGTAACTTTTCTGTGTAATAAAACTTTATTTCAGATAGGGTGTTCAAAGCTATTTGCAGTCTCTGTAGCTATAGTAGAATCATTTGACAAATGTCAAGTTTTAAGCATGGGTAAATATGTTAAAACGCATCATCGTTTGCTTGTTTAGTAGCTCAAATGCTAATGTTAACAATGACAAAATGTTTAGATGATAATTTACTAACATCTAATGACTGGGAGACCAATAGGATGTCTAGATAGAGCATCACGTGACTGGTTCTCTTCTCCTTTTCTGTGAAGTATTTCAAATGTCACGTGCTGTAACTTTAATGAACAATGAACCAGCCTACCAGGTAACTTCTAAGCTGTCTGTAACCATTTCAAGGTAGCATGGTCAGTGATCAGTGTATATTTTTCTACAGCTCAGACTATGACCAAACACTCTAACTCTGTTGCAATGTACTTCTTTCTACAAAGTTCAGTGTTTTACTAGCATATGTATGATACCCTTCTTACACAAAACTGCTCTCAATCGAACATTTTGAGGGATTCATATGCAAAAATAATGTTCACCTTTTTACTGGAAGTCGCGGGACAGGAGATTCATGTAAAGACTGATGTATTTTCACACTAGGAAATCCATTTCCACTTAATATACTTTTTTCGTAATTTAAAAGTTGTGGCAAAGTATGAAATAAACTGATTATACCATTCACATATACCCAAGAATGTGCTTAACTTCTCTCAGTTTATTTTAAGTTGGGTAGTCTTTAATATCTTTCAATTTATCAACATTTGTGTGTAATCCCTCATAAGTAAGTTTAAACCCTAAATATGATACTTTTGGCTGACAACTTTACTTTTAGAAATTATTACAGCATAATTGGCTATACGGAGCTTGTAGAAAACCAATTAAAGTTTTTTCATGTGTTTTTCAAATGTGGGTAAAAACACTATAATGCCATCATACCAAAGTCTTAGCCATAAATCTTTAGAAGATTGCAGGTGCATTTTTTCAGACTGAAAGGGCATCACTTTAAATCGATAAAGTCCACTGTTTATTATAAGGGTACTTACTCCGATGTCACTCTTCCCTTTTAAAAACACCCACTTGATATTTCTAATGTGCTGATACTGGTCACACCTCACAAAGCATTTAAAATATCACCTATATGAAGCAATGAATGTTACCAGATTCTGAGACTTGATTTGATTTCACACAGAATATAAAATCATTAGCCTTATTCTTGACAGTAATGGAGGGTTCATTTAACCTATCATGGAGCATCTCATTCACTTGATGATGTAGCACTTGTAATTTATTGGGGGGTTAGTGATAAGGTTTACTAAACGCTGTTTTTTTTTACAAATAGTGGTTACAATACTGTGTTAAGACAGATCTGTGAAGTTAGGTTTATTGTGAGAAATATCTATATCTTAATACAAATTGTTTTAACTGTTTGCTGTCTTTACTTATTAATTGTGAACCCTGCACCTTTTTAGTATTTTTTTCAGTCTCGGCGTCACACCTAACAGATGGAATATTTAATTCAAAAACATTAGTGGGAAAGTTTAGAGTAGGTTCCTATTATTTTATAAAGTGTAATCCAATGAGACAAGTTACTGCCATTTTTTAAAAAACAACAAAATATTGGTCTGTAGTGCTATTCATTGCAAGTACTTTGGCTTCAAAGCATCCAAACAATCGACAGTTAATTATTCCAACACATGTTGCTTTTAGTTCAAGTTTTTAACTGAAGTGTTGCCATATTTTTTCGTTTATGACTAAATATCCGACCCACAGTATCTACAACCTATTACTTTCACACCATTAAATTTTATTGTTGAGTAAGGTAAATACATTTTATTGTTGAATAAGGTAGATACATTTTATTGTTAAGTAAGGTAGATACATTGTATTTTTGAGTAAAGTAGATACATTTTATTGTTGAGTAAGGTAGATACATTTTATTGTTAAGTAAGGTAGATACATTGTATTTTTGAGTAAGGCAGATACATTTTATTGTTGAGTAAGGTAGATACATTTTATTGTTAAGTAAGGTAGATACATTTTATTGTTAAGTAAGGTAGATACATTGTATTTTTGAGTAAGGCAGATACATTTTATTGTTGTGTAAGGTAGATACATTTTATTGTTGAGTAAGGTAGATACATTTTACTTTCAATGGATTATAAATCTCCTTCTTTGACCTCTTTTTTCCGTTCCCCGAACACTATTTTTTGCCACCTTGTACTCTGTTTCCATATTTTATTTTCTTAGGACAATACACAGATACAAGCTTTATTTGAATACAACTGTAGTATCACAAAGGTTTACTACAGAGTTGAATATAACATTACTTACTTCTCTATTAACAGTTTCTTGTTTATCCGTCTGCTAATGTTTTTATTGTTTTATAAATTTTAGCGCATCAGCAATAAATACAAGTATTTTGGCCAGGAAATAAACATATAATTAATATAAATGAACATATAATTAATATAAATAAACATATAATTAATATAAATAAACATATAATTGTGATATTATGCACTTCGCAATTTCTCTTTCTATAGCTTAGTACTTCATAATTTATACGTTTTTTTTTTGTTTTTTGTTTTACAATTTCCGATGTAAAAATGTCAGATAACTCATCTACGTTAGGGTGATACTTCCTGTTAAGAGCTCTTTAGCCGGTTCGTTGTTGTTTAACATGCTGAGAAAAAAAATGTTCAAGATTTCTTTAAATTATACCCATTGCTAAAAAGTCGTTTTTTATCCAAAAGCCTTCAGGTATTCTAGTGAGTCTCTCTTCAAACAAGAAACTACGGGTTTTTATAAGTTATAGATAATATATTATTAGATGTCAGGAAAACTATCGGTCGGCAATTTATGAAAGAGAGAGGATGTGTGTGTGTGTGCTTTCATTTAGCAAAGCCACCTCGGGCTATCTGCTGAGTCTACCGAGGGGAATCGAGCCCCTGATTTTAGCGTTGTAAATCTGTAGACTTGCCGCTGTACTAGCGGGGAAGGAGAGAGGATGTAACAGGTGGATGTGGCAAGAAGAGTTTCTAATTTATATCTCTGTAGCCAAATAAGATCGAAAGCTATGAAACTCATGTTTTGGCTGAGTAGCAACAACATTAAAGTGAGTAATTTATGTTAAATTTTTCACTTTTTTGGAGAGACAGTAAATAAATTATAGAAGAGGAGTACCTGGAAAGCAAATGTCACAAATCTCGTACTAGGGTGAGATTGAGGGTTTTTTAATATATTACTTTGTAAACTTAATAACTTAAAGCTTATACAGTATTAAAAACTTGATTTATTAACTTCCTTTATTATGCCAAACCTATCTGTATACTATAATAGTAAAATAATTTAATTAACTTTTGAATGTAACTCAGTAAAACCTCGTGACATGCTCAGAAGAGGATGTCTATATGGAAAGGGGTATTGCACAGTTGCTCTTTGCTGCAGCAATAGAATTCCCTCACGAAATACATTGTTTTTATCTGCAAAGCACGGTTTATACAAGCAAGAGTGTTCCATCAGTGTAGATCTCTAACTACAGACATTTGGCTATTTAAACTCCAGGTAAATTTGAACAGCTGTACAGTAACAGAGGAAGAAGTGACACAAATTATCGATGCAGCTATTGCCCCAACTAATGATCACATTCGAGAATGAAGATACAAGTTTCAGAACTGTAAAAATCTTAAATTGAAAGTACTACAAACAGTTTAAATTAATTGTAAAGGCATGTACTCAGTGGTTCAGAGAGTTTACAAACATGTCCTGATGGTTTTGGAAAATAGTAACACGTATTAACGGAGATGTAGGTGATGCATATTAAATAAAATAACTACAACCAGGGGTATAACTAGCATTGAAACTGGGTAGATATCAAAGAACAGAATAATAAAACCTTTAATGCTCATATGTGATTTGCAAAAAAGAAAAGGAAAGAACACCAAGGTTCTATGTAAACTTTAAACGAATGAATGCAGTTATGTGCATAAATGCTTTTCTGCTACTATGCAAAGGTGAATGCCTGGATGCATTGGAAAGAGCTTGTTGGTTAGTACACTATGTCAAATCTCTGGCTACTTTTAACACCTAATATGAACTGTATGAACTCGGCGTCATTTAAATTAATTTATCTTACGTACACTCCACTTTTCAGGGGCAAACGGACTTGTAGTACTGCAATGAGAAAGATCTTTGATCTATGCGGACGACAAACGTGTCTATGGTTACATATTTAGAGTGGCAGCAGAGAATTTGAGAATGGAATTCCAACGCATCAGAGATATGGACTGAAACTAAAATTGAGATAGTATGCACGTGCAAGTGGAATTTTTGATTCATGCGAGTAGTACGGGTGGAGTTTTCAATGATCTTGCGAATATTACAACAGTTAAAGACTAGCACTTACTTTGTAACAAATGCAAAATCGTAGCTTTTTTAGCTTTTGTGTCATATTATCAATGAGTCTGTAGCTACTTTCTCCCACTGACTGAGGATAATATGTTTGTACAGACATCAGAATGTGAAGATGTACTATAACTCCCAAGAAAAGCGCCAGTTTTTACATATCAGGGTGGAAGGATCCATTCGTCGTGGATACAGATGAATTGACATCATTCAGTGAAAAGTACAGGATACTATAAAAACAAAATCATATATGCTAGTCATATTTTAAGTGCCCATACTTTTTGACAAAGAAAAACTGGTTGCATATGTAGTTTTTAAAGTAATTTTACCACTATTTGTGTAGTAGTTATTTCATCATTTGAATGATTGAAGAATCATTAAAATGGCTAATAAACTTAAAAAACTCAAAATGTATAGTTGTGTATTGGATTAAGATGCTATAAAAGTATAATTTTTTGTACAACAGTACACAGGTCAGTGGGATAAACATACTGATTGATTATATAGAGAACTCATGACACAATGTCTATATTTTTAAATATCATACAGAAGTTAAAGCTATAACATGAGCAGTGGTGCTCAAGAATGACCAAACCAAGAGGTTTAAAAGAACAAAATGAATGAATCAGATATATTATGGTGATACTTTCAATGCAACAAAGTAGTGTGTATCCATTGTAAAACTAACAAAATTGCACCATTTTCAAATATTGTATTTGTGTAGCCAGTTACTACTACAGGATGGGATACTGTACCATTATTGTAAATCATAAAACGTGGTGCCCAACCTGTGATGTAGCTAATGCTTACCATTGCTCAAAGGTAGGAAATATTTCGCAATTTACATAATAGAATGACTGGAAAGAACAAGAGAGTGTCACACATAATTTCAAGCATACATAAGTAGTTTCACTAGCAGCTTTCGTATAAAGATATTGAGTGATGGTGTAACCACTGTACTCAGTGAATTACCTGGAAAAAAACTAACCAAATTAAGGAACTTCAGACAGAGAGAATTATCTTGCATATTACTGGTCTTCTGTTCAAAGGTGAAGAAAAAGGTAAAAGATATGTGCTGTTCATTACAGATCATTTCATAAATGCGTAAAGATTTTCCATTACCTGACATATTAACACCATTTGTGATAGAGATGTTTGCTGCAAAATTGATACTCTTCTTTGGTATTCCAGAAGACATCCACACAGATCATAGAGTTAACTTGAATAGTTGCTTGTTTACAGATTTGTGCCGAGAGTTGGATGTGGTAAAGACATATATTTTGCCATACTATCCTCAGTGATTGTAGTTTGGCTGAAAGAGCAATACAAACTATGAAGTGGTTGTTAGCCAAATTTTCTGATGTTCAGATGATAGAAGGCCCGGCATAGCAAGGTGGTTAAGGCATTCGACTCGTAATCTGAAGGGTCGCAGGTTAGAATCCCGTCACACCAAACATGCTCGCCCTTTCAGCCGTGGGGGCGTTATAATATTATTGTCAATCCCGCTATTTGTTGATTAAAGAGTAGCCCAAGAGTTGGCGGTGGGTGTTGATGAATAGCTGCCTTCCCTCTAATCTTACACTGCTAAATTATGGACAGCTAGAGCAGATAACCTTTGTGTAGCTTTGCGCGAAATTCCAAACAGAGCAAAACCTGTTAATGAGAGGTACAGCTCCATGTGGATTTGGTTTATTATCCTTCACCTATCCCAGGTGTACTTGTACTGAAATTTACTAATGAATATGTGAAATAGTTTGATTCTGTAATAATTGATGTGCATGAACTTGCACTTCAGCATATGGGTAAACTTGTCATATATCGACAGAAGTGTTGTAAGTACTATAATTGAAGGTCCAAGCCTAGTGAGTATGGTTGTGGTATGCTTCTCCAACGTGGAAATACCTTTGTTTTGCATAGAACAACGTATTAAAGTGAACTACAAATTACAATGGCTGTACAGCAGTGGTGCACAAACTTTTTGAGTCAGGGGCCACAAACAGACTTCTCGTACAGTTGGGGGCCACAAAAAGTGAAGATTAAAATCGTCCCACAGTTGTTTCACACAAGATGGACATCACATTTAAGAACACACAATTAACGATTACATTAAAGAGTTTGCACATTATTCTAAGAAATGTTATGATACTTCAACTGTCACAAAGTCAGTGTGATGGATGGTGTTGTATGTCATCTACGAGCTTAGAAATGTCCGGCTTGATGTTTGACATTGAAAGACGCAAGACTGCTTCCAGATGATCATCAGTCAGCTGATTGCGAGTGTTGTTTTTGTTCAGTTTCATATGCGAGAAAGCCTGTTCGCAGCAGTACGTGCTGCCAAACATGCTGGTGTGGACAAGTGCATTCTCTTTCAGATTAGCAAATGTATCAGGCAACGTTTTGTAGAAGTCAAGTAAGCTATCCAGTATCTAATCTAATGCATATTCTTCTATTGCGCTTAATCTTCGCGCAGGTGCGAACTCTCTATGTTTGACTTTCCCATTGGACATCGCGGGCCGGACTTTGTGCACCACTGCTGTACAGTATGCATCGTGCATCTAACGCATCAACAAGTTTTAAACTCTACATCACTGACCAACATCTTAGTAACTTGGTACACCAGGAATTATAGTTAAGTGAAGGGGTTAAATGGTGATGAGAGTACTGACATATAATCTTCTCTCAGGTAACTAGAAGGAAGACATTGGTAATATATATATGAATATTCATGAAGAGTCGGATAAGGAAATGCAAGTGGAGGCACAGATAGTTGGCTCTGATGTTCATTCAAGAAATTAATGGCCAACATCTAATTACTATAGATGTGATGACCAGGAGCTAGAACTGTAACTAAGAATTAATTGCTTAAAGGAAATGGTATTTCTTACTTTTCAATCTACTAGTTAGTGTACCTTGAGAGAATGTATATACAAATATACATATACGGTATTTTATGTTAAATTTGATTTCCTGTCAAATTTAAATAGCTTACTTTGAAAAAATAGTACAGTTCGCCCACGAACTTTACAAATAATTTAGCGACTGAAATAATTTGAGTTTCGCTCTTTTAAGTGAAAAATGACCAGTCCGAAGACTTTTAAAACAATGAACCAAAATATTTAACTTAAATAGAAAAAGAAAGTAAGTGGGCTACAATGAAATTACAACAATTTTTTATCTCATTTGTAGTGAATGTTCAGTCTTTTAATATCTCTTTCCACATAATACATCACTGCAACTCTAAACGTGACTAACTTCTAGTGGAAAATAACCCTTCACTGTAGCTAGACTGGTGAAGAGTTGGATATATAGTACGCTTGGATTCAGAATTTGAACTTGTTTTCTTTGTTCAGTACAGAGTATCGCTAGTGAGTTCTCTTCCTGAAAGCGTTGATCAGCAAACAATTTCAATTGACATAATAGTATATAAATAAAGAATATTTATCAAATCATTAATCAATTACGGGATCGGTATAATACACACGAGTTCGTCTCCACATTTGCACACGTTAAGTATTTGCACTATAACTTTTGATACAACATGTTTACCTTCACAAAATTTGGTAGACTTTTAGTAAATATTACAAGTGTTTTGTATACAAAAATAAGATTTTTAATGAAATACTTCTACTAAAAAGTTGTTTGTGAAAATAGAGTCTGTTTCGTTTGTTACTAGTCCGAGCGTAAAGTGATTTTATGCAATGTGTGTGTTTTCTGATAGCAAAGTTACATTGGGCTATCTGTTGAGTCCACCGAGAGAAATCGAACCCCTGATTTTAGTCTTGTAAGTTCGTAGATTTACCGCTGTACTAGCGGGGGACGACTTCATGTTATGATAAAAAAAAAAATTCTTCGTTCCAAAAATCTCAAATATTATTTGTGTAATCTCTAAAATATCCTAAATACAATTCAATCGTTTGTTTTCAGTAATACTTTATATTTTATGTTATTTTCTATACTCTAACTATGTTGGCTCTGTCTCTTGAGCAGCCTCGTAACTATCATAAACAAATTAGGAAATGAATATAAGTTATACTTTTTTCGTGCTAGAATGATTACATATTATAACGCAAAAATATAAACTTTCAGTCTAAGTTGATAAAGTTTCAAAACATTATATATTTACATATGTATTTTTCTTGACCTTCCAGTCATGCCTGCCTAACATAACTTGCATTAACACGGTGCACGTACACTCAGGTCATGTATCTAGTAATATAAAACTGACCTTTAGTCTTCCCTGTCTTGGCAGTGTTTTAGTGGACTAGTATTTTGTAATAATGTCACATTACTATTATTATACATTATATATATGTATATAGATTATTACTATTTAGAAATAAATTATTGAACTTAGCTTTCTTAAAAAATATAGAACAATAAATCAAGAATTAAAGCAAACAATTATATCTTTTGCCACGACCTTTGTACTAGGTTGCTGCTGGATATAGGTTGATAAGGCTTTACAGTTTCACACATGGAGAATATCAATGTTGTTGTTTTTAGGTTTTATATATACATTTGAACAACCAAAGGATCATAAATAATTACACTGATACCTTTAAATTTCAGTACAATCTATGAAGCTTAGTAATTAAGGTGTATTTAGATTTCAAAACTTAAAACAGACTAAAGATACAGCCTACCTCCTCGAAATCTTGGCTCTAAAGAATGTGGTAACCTTCTCACATATTAAAATGGCTGAGAAAATCATTCTGGGGATATTCTAAGCTGTTGATTGATTATTCACGTCATATATTGAAAGTGAGTATAAAGAACAGTTTTCAAAATGGAAAGTGAATGGAGTCACTGTGTTTGATTCAGTACATAAGCCATATCTAAGCAAAATAAAATGTATGAGGTTTTAATCTTATATTCCAGCTTGATAATATTGGTAATTTGAATTCTAATTTGTAAAAAAACTACAGATTTAGTATTCTGACATCACAAACATCTGGTATTTTCAAAATACCATATGACTCACTAAAATATATATTGAGACGCGTTCTTTTAATATTACATTTAAATTAAAACGTTAACTAATATATGGTATTAAAGTTTGAATTATAATCTACAATTTGATTCCAAACTTACCGAAATAAATTCAAGAATATTAGCTCAATAAAATTTTGTTAACTCAAGCTCAACAAACAGTATTGAAACATTCTTGCAACAAGAACAACGGAATAAAGTAAAATAAAAAAACAAACGGGTGAAGCAGCTAGAACAAGACAATGCGAGCAATCTTGGACAATGTGTTGCCACCATAAAACTAAAGATGGGCCCTGCATGTTAAGGCGTGCGACTCGTAATCTGAGGGTCGCGGGTTCGCATCCCCGTCGCGCCAAACATGCTCAACCTCCCAGCCATGGGGGCGTTATAATGTGACGATCAATCCCACTATTCGTTGGTAAACGAGTACCCCAAGAGTTGGTGAGGGTGGTGATGACTAGCTGCCTTCCCTCTAGTCTTACACTGCTAAATTAAGGACGGTTAGCACAGATAGCCCTCGAGTAGCTTTGTGCGAAATTCAAAACAAACAAAACTAAAGAAGCAAAATAATCAATAATTTGAAATATACATCCTGCTGCTACATAAGGGAGAAGCTCTTGATATGCTAGCGTATCACGTATTGGATACACGTCTTAACCATTTGACTGTTTTACTTGGGAAAGTTGTTTTAAAAACCAACACAATAAATGTTGCAACCCCTCCTTTCTGAGATATCAAGCGATTTTCGATAACGAAATATGAATTTAATGATCCATGATAATTGTTCAATTTATTTAGTTGGCTAGTAGTAAAAATTCCTGAGTAGTCTGCAAAAGTTTCAGAGACAAGTGATGTTGTTTGATAAAATCCTAAGAAAATTGACGATTGATGATGAATAGGGATCCTGTCAAGTCAATAATTGTTTGTTTTGGAATTTCGCACAAAGCTACTCGAGGGCTATCTGTGCTAGCCGTCCCTAATTTAGCAGTGTAAGACTAGAGGGAAGGCAGCTAGTCATCACCACCCACCGCCAACTCTTTTACCAACGAATAGTGGGATTGACCGTCACATTATACACCCCCACGGCTGGGAGGGCGAGCATGTTTAGCGCGACGGGGGCGCGAAACCGCGACCCTCGGATTACGAGTCGCACGCCTTACGCGCTAGGCCATGCCGGGCCGAAGTCAATAATAGTAAAAGGGCTTTTAAATATTTGCATACTGAGCACCTAGCTTAAGTGTTTATGACAAATGTTTCTGGATATTTCGTAGTATAAACTTCTTGATTGAACTTCCAACCTTCTGCATAGATTGAAGCGACTTGGTGTCGATATATTTCCAAATTTTAATCTATGGTCTTGTTGGTATAAACCAGTCTTCTACGTCACGAGAAATTAAGACTTTAAATCAGGTTAAATGTGTATCATTTTGGAAGATTTCGTCTTAATTATTTTGTGATAATCTAATGTAACAGGGTTTTCAAGATCCCGTGATGACTGTGTCACTGAAATAAACATGTTGAATTAGGATTATCACCGTTTTATTTTTGGGAAAGTGTTTTTCTGTCTATCTACTGAGGGCATGTGAAAGTATTTTGGGGTTGATAATGCGAAACGTGATCTGGATGGATGTTTATAGTAGAATAGGTTATTTTTGCTTGCTTCTATGTTATAATTTTCGTGATATCATTCGAGTTGAAGTAATTAAAAATATAAGGTGGTGTACTTCTATTATGAGCATATTTTTGCTTTTTTTTTGTATATATCATATAAAGGTGAAGGTTGAGAGTTTCACACTGTAGACATTTAGAGTGGTTTATTTCTACTTTAAGTTTGTTTTTAAATATCAAAGGTAACTGCCTTACTACAAATCGCTGCACACAGCGAAAGGCAGTAGGAGTTGAAAGGTCGAAGATTGAACCACTCAGCTTCTAAGTTTTAGTTGCTGGCTAGTTTGTCATTGGCGTCTGGATCTTGTCTGATTGGTGGAATATTCCCAACGCGTTTGGATGTGATGGCTACAGGCATTATCTTTTATGAGTTTAAATGATGACAAAAGAACTGGTAATGAAAAAGTTAAATCTGATTTTTGAGTCTCCTTGTAATGTTTAAAATAGTATCTATTTACAAGGAACGTTACTAATAGCTTTAGAACTACATGTATATATACGTATTAATACGCGATTACAACTTTTCAGGTGTAGAAATAAATTTGCGATGAAATATTTCAGATGCGGTACATTTGGTGGAAAATGTTGAATAATTTGCTTCAATTATACCAAGCTATCAAAGAGGGCTTCTTTTTTTGTGTTTTCTTACATCAAGAGGTTAGAACGCTCGATCTGTAATATAAGGGTCTCGGGTTCGAATCCCTTCATAATAAACATACTCGCCTTTTTAGCCGTGAGGGCATTATAAAGGTGACGGCCAATCCTACTATGCATTGGTAAAAAGAGTAGCACAAGCGTTCGAGGCGTATACTGAAGACTAGCTGCATTCCTTCTAGTCTTACATTGCTAAATAAGGGACAGCCAGCGCAGATAACTCTTGTGTAGCTTTGCATGAAATTCAAAAAAACAAATAAAGCACGTAAACGACTTGACTTGAGGTTGTAATACTGGACTCAAGTCACATGATATTATTAAAATGCTATATTCACAATCTTATGTATTTTAGTTGATATGATATTGTTACATGTTCATAAAGATATGGCTATAATTAATACAAAAAAAGCAACAAATACGATCATGTTCCACTTTAGTAAATGTAGATAAGCTAACTGCCATAGGTGAGATTGAAGGTGGCTTTTGTGAGAGAAGTTGCCTGGAGAATGAGATGTACTGTTTTAATAATTTGCAGACTAGCTCTTAGAATCCAGGTAAATGGCTCTATGAAGAACAAACCTCTTCCAAAAAGGCAGAGAGTCACCACAACATCTTAGAACTGTCACATCCATTTGACCTTTTTGGAAATCTATCTAGAAATGTCGATTTTTTAACATGCTACAGAAAACACTGAAGTCTTTTTTCTCCTGACCCAAGTCTAGTAGAACGTCTCTGGGACCCACTTGTCATTTCCATCAACAGGAGACAACCACGATTGACTAACCTTCGTCAGCAGCATGTAGCTGCAAAGAAAGAGTGGGAAAACACATCATAGGAGGCTATCCAGAAGTTAGTCTATACATCAATGCTGTCAGAATTGTGTTAATACTAAAGGAGGTCATAGCCAATATTAACCTTGTAATGTTTTCATTTTGACACACTGTTACATTTCACACTATTTTGAATTTCGTGCAAAACCACACGAGGGCTATCTGCGATATCCATCCCTATTTTAGCAGAACAAGACTAAAGGGAAGGCAGGTAGTTATCATCACCCACTGCCAACACTTGACCTATTCTTTTACCAACAAATAGTGGGATTAACCCTCACAATATAACGTCCCCATGACTGAAAAGGCGAGCCATTCAAACCTGCGACTCTCAAATTACTAGTCGAGCACCCATTTAATACTGAAAACCTATCGTGCTTCTTTCATCTGTACAACTTTATTGCGAACTTGTTTGATATTTGTTTAAAATATATAATTATATCCATTAGATCAGAGTGCCACATTTCTTTTGCACATCAGCATATTTCTAAACTTATGATCTTGAACTAAAACATGTTATTTTTATAGGGATCAACACCATATCAGGTGACAAAATGTCGACCTCTTGCTTCGCTTTTGGTTACTAAGAAATTCGTCGATTATGTGACCAATTTTTAAAAGGTAAAGTTACGATATGATCGTATGCTTATCCGAAATAAAATAAAATATAGTGCATCTAATTTTCTTTGAACAGTTTTGATTTAGTAATGTAATTGATATTTACATTCAAACGATTTCTAAACTTTGACAAGCCCTGTTAAGTTTACGGATTCACAACGCTAAACTTCGGGGTTCGATTCCCAGTACTGGACACGTAGATAGCCCAATGTGGTTCCTCCAAACCCAACTTTGGTAAATATTACCGAATGTTTTCGTGATTTATTTTCAGGCAGGTTGTGCTATTATGCTAGAAGTAAAGAGCACAAAAACAGACGTCTTTTGGCACAATGAAAGATTTTGATAATTCATGAATTGCGTTAACTACATTTACTCGTGGTGTTACATAATAATCTGTGAGAGATACATGAACCAAATTCTGATTTATTTATTCATCATATATGATTTTATTTCTTTATTCAGATTATGTTCAACTTGTACCAGTAGGTTACTGTTGCGAACCAGTTAGAAACGTGCAAAGATAAAACTTTAGCCAATGCTGGTTATTAGCTTCATTACATTTATCACTACAACACATCTTCTAAAGTTTCATTCCCTACCCTTTCTCTCCATTGGATCTGGGCTTGTATACTTTCGAAAACTAAAATAACAGTGGAAGAACTCGTATACATGTGAAATTATTGAACTCGCTGACTGTTGCCAAGGCCTGACACACTCAGGGGGTCAGTCTAATTTACTTCAACGTAAACTCTTCTACATGTATCTGTGTGTATTGCCTATTATTTAAAATACACGTGTTCTTATATCATAATAGTCTTTTCCTCGAATATTAGGCATAGCGCATGTGATACACTTTTTTGTTGATTACCTTATCTTAGAAAGAGTTAGGTCATGACCTGATAGATAATTCTAGTTGAACTTGTAGCACACCAAAGGTTCAACTGACACACAAGTTTTTGTTCTGACTCGTAATTGAATATTGTGAACATCCTGACAGCGTATTGCATTTATGAAAGGCTTATGTGTCTTCTGAGGTTCGTGTTCAATTTATTCTCTGCATTTCTGGAACCTGTTGGACATCAGTATATTTGAACAGTACTACATTATTAACGATAATAGGTCCACGATATCAATATCATTAACAAATAAATTTGTTCTAAGACCAAAAAATGTAATGGAAAAATTACTTACTAGAAACAGAGGCTCTTCAAAATCAAAACTTCACAGATGATAAAAAATCACGAATTTTTGTGAAGTATTGGAAAAAACAACAACAAAAATATCCAGAAAAAAAGATCAACATTCTATGAGCAACCCAGACATGTTTTCCTTCATAACTTTATCATATGAGTAGTAAAAGAACTAATGTTAGTGCACTCAAGTAAGAAATAATGCAAATATTCATGAGTGACTCATAAAATACTAAAGTATGTATGTATAAATAACTCATTAAAATAAAATGATTAAAAAACAACAAAAATAACCCAAAAAACAAAACCAGATAGAGACCTAAATGCGTGTGAATGATAACTGCAGCCTGGTGAGAGCCTAGTAGATCTCATGATGTTGCTCCAAATTTTGATGTACTCTTTCATCTAAAAGAGGTCATAGTTTTTGGTATGACAAGAAACTAAAACTGAATAATCATATCAAAAGGTGATGTTTTAATCCATCTAACTGTTTTCTGAATTATTGTGTATCGTAGTTCATAACAAAAAAGACACCCTCTTATTGTGTATTTACAACATAGGCCATTTTCATCAGCATTAGAAGCTTTGTTAAACATTTGAAAACATGTTTACTTATTACTCATAATGTCATTATTAATTTAGATTAACATACATATCTTTAGACTTTATTGGCTACATACAACAATCAATGCATACACTAATAACAAAAGTTAAAGTTTCAACCAAATCAATTTTTGATTTCTTCAAAATTTCAACTGAATACTTTAGCCTAATGTTAATAATTGCTTAATTTAGCATTTCCTATGTTTTATCTTAGGCCCCTAAATAAAAAGTTTCTGTCATTACATTTGTTGTGTTCATTGTACGAATTTAAAACAAAATAATTCAAAGTCAAATAAAATCCAAAACTGTTTATTTACAACAAAACGTGAAAGCTGATAAGGAAATATTGTACACAAGCTTTGTGGATTCTATCCTGAAATTTCAACGTGACCAGTTGGACTCCTCACTTTTAACAAAACGTAACATTAAAACCAAAAACAGTCATTCACAATGTAACTGACAGAATCATCTGTAAGAAGCAGCTACACAATGTTTCAGACCATATCCTGACTTTAAAAAAAAGCTAACGTGAAATTACCCCACAAACATTTTAAAATTAATCTTAAAAAAACAACAACAAAAACAATCAAACCAAGGGCATAATTTGGCCCCTAAAATACACCATTCAGGATATGAACATTTTCATTCTTGCTCAATGCCTGTTTGTTGATTGTTATGAGCATTAATTTTAAGAGATTCTAGGGTTTTAAGACATCAGTATACTAAAACATTAGGAAAAGACAACACAATAAATGTGACTGAAAGACCAATGGCATTCCTTTCTCTAGAGTCTTTCTGAAAATCTGAAGCAACACATTCTGCTTCTCACACTTCCACTACTCGAATAAGTTCTATTTGCTGTTTCTGCTGCCTTAAGAAATACCTTTGATTCCTTAACTCCCCACTGTCAAAATACAATGGAGAGATTCAGATATGATGATATAAAATCCTCTGGAATCATGGTGGGTAGAGAGAAGAATATACATGAGGCATTTGAAAGACCAATGGCTATCCTTTCAGTTAATATGATATGAAGTTCATGCACAGCTATATGGTGTAAGGGTTATTTGACTTCCACATCAAAGTCTAAGACTAACAGTTTTGTTTCTTCAGTGCCATTACGACTGCCTACAGCACACACTAGTCTGGTAGGGGAGGCCCTAATTCGCCACACCACCCCTCCGCTGCCTCCACTGTCTAATGATACAAGATTACTGAATAAAATCTCAGTCTTGAGGTCCCACAATTTTACAGTTCCATCATCAGATGATGTAATCACAAACTTGCTATTAAACTGAAGACATGTTACTGCACTTTGGTGTTTATTGTCACCTGATTAATAAAGATATGAAAAAATATGTTAAGTCAATAAGAAGAAGAAAAAAAAGGTATTGCATGTTTCCAAAAGAACATCAGCATAGTGACAGAAAAAGACAAAATATTACTTTTCAACTGAAATAATCAAAAATGAACAATTATATAGATATAAAGCAATTTTAGATGGACCTACATTTACAAAACATACTGTATATATTTATATCAAACTTAAATACAGTTTGGTTTCCTATCTACAGACCACTAATGACAGATACTGAATAGTATTAGTTATGCTGTGTCTTAAGTAAAACCTTCAATTTGCTTAAAGTTTTATTTACTTTAATACTTAGATGTACACTGTTTGGAACCCTGACAACAAGGCATCATTCCAGTTACATCTCAAGGTAACAGCAATACAATGAAAACTTTTGCTTGTTTCCACCAATTGTTTATTAGATTAGAAAAATACTGTCTTTGATAACAATATTCTTGAACAGTAGAGATATATACAAGTACTTTTTTTGTGTGTGTGACTAATTTCAGTAAAAGCAACAATTACTTTAATCAGTGTAAAAAAATATGTATACATATTTCTACTTCAAAAGTCTAATATTTTTTAAATTTGCAAAAATCACTTGGATGTGAAATAATATTGTTAATGTTGTCATTGAAAAGTTACTTTATTATTGTCAAGCAAGGTTATCATCTTTAAGAAACATTAACAACCATCAACATAAAAATTGCAAGTACCAAACAATGATTTTAACCAAGAAAAGGGAAATATGGTTAATATATACCAGCTAAACACATTTTAATAGCTTCTGTTATAGCAGGAAGACTTTATAAATTTAACTTATCATACATTAAAATACATCACTCAATACATTTTTCAACATATCAATAATTTTTCTTTGCTAAAAAAATATAATACTTGAAAAACCAATGAGTTATCACAGTAATCCTCTTCCAACACCACAAACGTTTGCTCACCTGCTAATGTATGTAGACATCTCCCTGTAATAATGTCCCACACTTTGACAGTGGAATCAGCATTTCCAGAGACTAGGATGTTGTTTCTGAGCTCCATGCCAGATGTTAGTGATTGATGCCCTTTGAGAAGATGTTTACAGGCACCAGTTTCTACATCCCACACCCGAATGTGGGTGTCTAAGGAACCACTGACAACATGAAGGCCATCGAACTAAAAAAAAAATATATATATACACACACACACACTTGTAATGGGGGCAAAGTTGTAGAAATTTAATTTTTAGCCATGTATCATGTAATACTGATATCATTTCATGTACAAATGGGAAAGCAAGATCTTTTCTTATATCAGTATATACATATGTACATATTGCCAAATTATTAGTAATTTCAGCTGTCTGCAAATATTACACAAATACTGTTGGTGTATATTCATAATGTAATGTTTAAATGCAACATAAACAGCAAATGTACTCTTTTTATATACCCAAAACTTATAATTCAAGCTGTTCATATACAAGTTACAAAAAATTGTGTCAATACTATTAAAACTGTTATATAACTAACATTTTGAACAACATAATTAAGCCAATAACAAGTAGCTTGCTATAGTATTTTTTTGATATTCATCCAAGAGGATTTCCCAGTAAAGTTAAGTTGAGGTTATGAAAATACAGTTAATAACCATGTAATGTAACAGTAGAAAACAGACTTGAACATTCATCATTGTTGATGCATCACATTAACAGTCACTAATGAAACAAATTCTACTTTGAAGTGAAGTTAATTTGAAAACATAAAACTGTGTGTCAGTGGGGGGAAAAGATGGTTACATGTACCTGTGTTGCAAGTCTGACTTGTTTTAAACAATCAATAATATAACTTTGGCTAAATGAACAGAATCCTCATTGTGTGTTAAAATACTGATCTGTCTGGTAAGCTAATCACTGTATGAACAGTTATAAAGCCTTGGATGATAACTATAATACATCAGGCAACAGAGACTGTCCAAATGCCTAAATAGTACCACAGACCATAACAAAAATACCACCATGTTCTGTTGTGGTTTGCAGATTAAGCCACAGTTAATGGCTTAATAGTTATTAAAAAATAACTAATTTTATGGTTCAAGTAATATCCTGTAAAATGATTAGAATCAAATGGCAAAACATGCTAATCTATAAATAGCTACTAGCCTGACAAAAGTTAAAACTAATTTTGTTTTACTTACTTGTGACCAATTACTTAATAAATATTTACACAGAATAGAACTAAATGTTTCTTTAAAATGTGGAAAAGTTGTATACTAAACAGGAATATATGTATGGGCATGACTAAAGATTAAAAGTAAGTTACAAAAATTGCAAAATTATTTCTAAAATTTTATTACAATGTCAAATAAATAGAATATTTCTTCTTTGGTTAGTAATCAAAATAAAAAAAGGTAATATCCTTTCTCAATTGAATAGATATTAGGAGCATATAATTGGCATTCTGACACACTCAGATTTTCTTTGCTCTAGTTTCATTAACTTTAAACTGATTACAATGTTTAGAATAATTTTTAGGTTTATCCTGATTATTTTACATTTATTAATAGCTTCTGGTCATAGCAAGGTACATACAATTAACCTAGCAAATAATAACCAATTTTATTTACTTGTCTAACTATCAGAAAGCCTAGTCATAAAACAAACTTTTAAAATGCACTAAATCATTTGCTGGGTAAACTGGTTCTTATAGTTTTTATCAGTGCATGTTTTTATGTGTTTTGAAAATAATGACCTTTATTTTTTAAACTTAGTAGTATTAACTATTACTGGTTATAATAATTTCTTGAACTAATCATCACACTTATGAAGCCTATTTTAGCATTGTTTCCTACATATGGATTCTGAACTAACTTAAACCTCCTAAGATGGTTAAACTCTGTGAGACATTAATAACATATTATAATCATTAACAGTTTCTAATCAGTTTGTTATATGTTAGAGAACAAATTTAATGGTTGTCCAAGATGATAGAAATTCTGTCACACAAGAAAATGATGCAAAAGGTAGTGATTAAAGTTGTCCATACTGCCTTCCAATAAGCATTTCAGTATTGAATCAAAGACAAAATGTGCAAGAATATTATCACAAATCAATAAATTCTGTATTATTTTTATGTTTTTACTGAACTGCTCTGCTGGCTCAGTTCTACTTCTGAATGTACACAAACAGTTGTTTTCACTTTTGAGGCATACATTGCACACACTGTACTAAGGGGCTCAATTTACAACATGCCTTCCAAGGTACTTGTAATGTTCACAGAAATCCCCAAACATGTGTACACCATGGAAGGAATCTCCAAATTAATAACATTCCTATTCAAGGTGTAATGTGCTGTGTGTGACAGTTCAGCCAATCGCAACTAATAACTGCTTGTCTTAATGTGTGGAAAGTTTTCTTGAGCAGAACATGACAATTCCATTGGAAATGTTAAAAATTATCAATGTCTTTCTGTTGAGTAAAAATGTCTCCAGTATTGTGATAAAGCAAATACATGAACTTTTTGGGTGCACAAAATGTTTAGCATATTTTGGTGCAAAATAACCATTACTGTGGCAAATTTCTTCAATTAATGAAAGCCTAGAGTTAATTTCTGTCCTATGAAATGTCTATGATGGTAATGGATGCCACATACATGAAAATGTCACATGCAAACAAAGCCTTGTTGACTGTGTACAGCAAGCATAATGTACTTATGTTAGTGTACTGCTTAGACTCTGTTCAAAGATTCAGCAAGATAGTGTTATTTTTAATGTAGTATTTTGATGGGTCCAGCAACTGTATCCCACATTTTACCAGAGGATGCTTGTTTATGGTAATTATTCAAATTGTCAAAACTAAATAGAAGATTCATATCAATGCATTTTGCAGCATGTTAATTAACATCTTAGTGTATTTCCAGTGTAGGCTCGTTTTTTAATGATACACAAGTGGATAAACATACCAACCCATCATGCCAGATAATGGCAAAAAGTGAAAACTTCATAAAACAAGCACATCTCAATATTTACTGAAATGAAAAAAACACTTGTGATATTGTCACTATGTGACTGTCTTTGCAAACACTGCTGAAATTTGGAATAGGCTTAAGAAGCTTTCACTTATGAAAGAACAGCTTTTTTTTTTATGTAGGGTAACCAAAGTCTGGATAATGGTTATCCTTTGGGCAACTATTCAAAATGTTTTAAACTTGTTCCCTGTATATGAAGATTTTTAATTTGTAACTTACATTTTATGGTTCCAATCTATTTATTAAGCCTATTTTTAATCAAACTTTAGTATCATGAATATACTCAAAAACAGGTCAAAGAATATTTTACAAAATTAAGTTTTAAAAAATGGCCATTATTGGAAATTAAAATGATTTCCAATTTCAATAAAATAGATTACAAGCCTTGTAGGAACAAGTATTAATAATATAGTCTATTTAACTAACTTTCATGATGGTATTTTTACATCTGACAAAGACAAGTAATTATTAATGGTTAAAATAATTATGAAATAAAATTTCACAAAAAATTACACAATGTTTACTTCAGTAGAATAACATTACTTTTATATTCACAGATACTTATAAAGACATTAACTTTAGAACATTTTCAAATCTATTAGATCAAGTATCCATCTTGAAATTATTCTTGATACAGTATTATCTACCCAAAACTTTCAAGTTCATACTACCTGTAAGGAGTAAACTCTGTTTGAGTGTCCTTGCAGTGTGTGGAGACATTCTTCACGTTCAGGATTCCACACCTTCACTAAATAGTCATACGCTCCACTAACTACAAGTTTCCGTTATACTGTACACAACGGACGGCAGCACAATGACCCACTAGTACATGGAGACATTCCCCAGAATCAATGTCCCAAACTTCGCAAGGTTGCATCTCGTGAACCACTTACAACCCTTCATTCACAAAGAAGAGATTTTTTTTATAGTTACAGTTTTAAATACCAGATTTATATCTTACTTATCAATTAGTTGTTCTCCACTAATTATCAATAAGTTACAATTTCTTCAAAAACAATAATGATAAATTCAGATTCTTCTTCAATGGTTAACTGCTTTTTGAAACTTGAAGTGCATCTTAATTAAAACACTGTTATCAATAGAATGTCTAATCCCTGGACCATTTCTTGTTTGTTTACTTGTAAATGTGTATTTTGTGCTTATAATAATGGCTGAAGATGGTTAGAATGGGAAGTGAAGAAAAACTATCACACATTTAAACCTAAATTGACCACCAATATCCACATTAACTTGCAATATGTTTTGTGTACCATCACTAAATTATCAAGCTTTCAGTTAAGATTACACATTGTTTGTATACAGAAATTAAGATTTTAATTATGCATTTTCAATAAAACTTTGTCCTTGAGCATGATCAGTCCTGACTGCTTCAAGTGCAAAGTGATTTTCATGTGAAGGATAAAAATGCTTTTCCTTATATGAAAATTGTAAAATCTCATTTGCACAATCTCCAAAATTTCCTAAATAAATATCAAACTTTCTTCAGTAAAATTTTGCATTTCATCTGTTATTTTCTTTACCCTAACTATAACACATGGAAGTCTATTTCACTGACTACATAACCATGAAACAACAAAAGGAATAAATCTAAATTACCCCTTTTTACCTATCTAAAATAACTTTAAATTTTAACAGGAGATTACAATTATGCATCCTAAAAAACTTAAAGCTTGTAACAACACACATCTGTTTATATTTAAATTTTATTACTTTATTGTCCTTTGACCCATATGTAACTAATAATCCCACCACACAAGTTATAAAGCACTTGATAAATGCATAGTTTAAGTTACCATATTGAATTATATAATACGCACGATTCTTCATAACTTGTGAAGAAATATTTTTTTCATTATCTTAACTAATTTTTATCTTTTAGTTGCTTTTACATTAATACTAATAATAAATAAAGTATATATATGTATATGGAAAAAAATGTGGTACATACCCATAATCTTGTTATTTTTACTATGAACTGTTGGTGAAAGTTGAAGTTACTTTTTTTATTGTAAAGGTTGTAGTGTACAGTATAATTTTTATTTAATTAAATAATGCACCTAAAAACACAGTATAAAACACACACAAAATAAACAATGCCCTATAACTATTGTAATTTATCTGGCTTTTTAAATAAACAACAACAGTTTTTAAAATTTAGATAAGCTGATCAATGTGAATAATGTAAGAGAAATTTTCAAACTGAAGGTGTAACAGACAATACCCTATACAGAAAACAATGTAATATAAAACATCATTTAATAAACAATTTTTATTGGTTGTAAATAATATAACAGAAAATTCACAAAGAATGACTGGCAACTTGTGAAAGATAGGATGTGAAAGATGGTTCTGATTTTTTAGTTTATAACTTTGTAAACAAATACCATTGAAAACTATAAAAATTATGCTTTTCCTCAGTAATGTCTATATTAGAATGAGTAATTAATGTCAAATTCTGTACTTCACAGAAGGGCTGTAAATAAATTAAAGAAAAATGCAATAATTCTCATACTAATGGAGATTAAGGACTTTTATGAATACTTCTTTATAAAACTGAGAAGATACAACTCGTACAACATTAAAATTTGATTTAGTAACTATGCTTTTTTTGTATACAATGATAATACAGTAGCTTAATTACTAACATAATAGGTTGTTACACGTGCACTTTGACATAGCTGTAGTGAGAAGGTTAACTTGTATTATTTGTGCAATGTTTCAACAAGGTTTTGTCACATCAGGTACAAGCAGTTTAGAAACACACTGAAATACATATACAGTATGGAACAGACAGAAAACATAAACAGATTTCTTGACAGCTCAGTAACATATCTTGGTTCCTATAATACTGGATTTAGTTAGAGCTGTTTTGTTCAATTAAGATTCTGCTTTGATTTTTCATTTATTGATATTCAGCTCTGTTTACTATTACAGTTTTAATAGATATCTCTGTCTTCTTTTTTTTTTTTTTTTTGCAATGGTGTTAAACATGTGAAGGACGTTTATTATTATTATTGTTTTCTTCCAGTTCCTCCAATGTAGAATTATGGGCAGTTATTAAACATTATTTCATAAATGATGATGGTAATGTGTGACTACACAATTTTTATTCAGTAACATTTCTACTTTAGGGCCAGGTTTCTGAGTGAATTTAAAGATGATATGAATTTTACATTTTCTGGCGTGTTTTGTGCAAGTGTGAATTATTTTTAAACAATTTTAGAGATTAGTGATAAATTGCAGTGTAATGTTGTGTTGTTTGTTGGTTTATGTGTATATATTCCTGTGTTTTTGTAAACTACTTGAATGTGATAAAGACTAAACCTTGTTGAAAGATTGTACAATTGTTACTACAATAAACACATAATAAAATTTTCCTCATTAACCATTCAAATTGTTTTCAAAGTTGGTACCACTTCATCAGATTTTGTGGTTGTGCTTTTTAACATAAATAAAATTTTTGACCTTTTTGTCCCAAAGTTAACAGGAATTGATATGTTAAGTTTGATTATTAACACTCTCTACTAGGCATTATTTACTGAGGGTTAAGTGACTTTCATTCAAAAGTTTATTAAATTAATTTTTGTTTACGTTATACCAATTAGTATAGCATAAATGTGTACTTAATAATCCATATTTTAATTCTTTATTTTATAAGTTATTATTTAAAAAAACAAAAAACTGAATATTCCATAGTTTAGGAAATGTGACAATTTCTCTAGGCATTCTCTCTTCTCTATTTTATTCACACCTCCAACAAGTAAGAAATTCAACAATAAATTACTCACTATATAATTGTCATTACTTAGACAAACCATTTTTTTTAGCCTTCAATTTTGTTTGATTACACCTGTCATATCCTATCTTTTAGGATTTGTTAATAGTTCTCTCGTGTTTCATTTTGTATCATGTATAACTAATAAAAAGCCAAGGTTTTCATCTATCAAATGATATATTATATTGTGTTCTAAGTAGAGAATTATTACTACTTCTGTTAGTATAAGCTTCGTTGCCATGGGAAAGGTAACTTGCTTGCATGAATTTTTAATGACTGTTGTTGTATAGTTAAAAAGTCAGAAAAATTATGACAGGGGAAATTATCTGCTTTTTTACATGTTATTGTTCTATATTCTTTGATGCACTATTTAATTAAATAAACATGTGGGGTTAAGTGTTATAGACAGTTAAGAGGAAAAAAAAGACCTGGGTAAGTACTTATTCCTTGTTTTTCATGTTTATTCTTCTATATTTATTATAATAAAAGCAACTCAAATGTAAAAATGGGGATTTTTTTAGTTCAGACTAAATAAAATAAATAACAACAACATGATAAAAATGTTTCACGAGGCACGCAAGCAAGCAGCTTGTTGGTAAAATAATTCATTAACATAATGTGAGCTCCACATTCTCGAAGTGATTTATAACTTATAAAACTTGTGTATAAATAGATGTATGCTATTAAGAGTGTAAAGGTATTTAGGATAAATGAATGTTGTTTCATGTTACAAAATGAAGTTATTGTAGAGAGATTTCCTATTTTTGTTTGTGGTCACAAAGTCAATTAAATTGACCAATGTTGTATACAGTTAGGGTAGAGAAAATAACAGATAAAATATAATAATGTTTTACTGAAAACATACATTTTATATGTATTTAGGAGGTTTCAGAGATTACATAAATGAAATTTGAGGTTTTTTTGAAATAAAGTATTTTTAATCTTAACATGATAATCACTTTGCAAATGTATGTGTGGAAATATCTTTAAGTTGACTAAAAATACTTCACTAAAAATACGAGTTTTTGTACATGAAATACTTTTAATGTTTACTATAAGTCAGCCAAATTTTGCAATCAGTCAAACTGACTCAGCCAAAGTTGAGAGAGTTAATTATTAGAACTCTGGTTATTCTAAAAAGTAAGTGTCTACATATATTAAAAATATTTATTGCTCTATCTCATTTGAACCTCTTCCACTGGGGAGGGATAAATACAAATGACTTAGCATTGCACAAGTTTTCTAGATTTTAACTTTATGTGCATTTTTTTCCCTCATACAAAAGAGTAGATGAATGATCTATATATATTTTACAATCATTTAAATCTTTTCTGCTTTGATTAACATTTAAGTTTATCTTAAGCATACACAAGCTTTATTACAAATGGCATGAATGCAATTTGGACAAACTTGGTAAAAAAATGAATATTTAACCCTTTTATGTCCTGGTTTTGGCTCAGACTTGATAGCAAAAACAAAGACATCAACAGAAAACAACCGTTTTAATTTTTTTTTATCTAAATTTGTTTCATTGCAATTTCATAAAGTTTCTTAAGAGTTACCTGCATTTTTTTCTATTGATTGGGAGTATGACAATATCAAAATAATTCCAATTAGCATGCAACTTCATTTTCTAATAATTATGTACATCTTTTGATGCAAAAATTAAGCTATCAGTTGTCAAGTTTAGAGTAAACATCTCCTCCAACTACTAACAGAAGCACAAACTAGATAACAGGATAAATGTTGCATATCTGATGCCTGTAATTATTATGTAAAACTAAAACATACTTGTTCTGATGAAGATGCATGCATCGTACAGTGGACGTGTGTCCATACAGCGTATGAGTGCAGGTTCCAGTATCTGCATTCCAAACCTTTAATGTTCGATCGGTAGATCCACTGATGATAATGTTTCCTGACATCTGTGATGACCAGACTCCTCCAGTATGCCCCATTAATGTTCTCATACACTGATGGGTAACAAAAATGAAAAATTAATGCAATACCACAGGTTTAGCAGTTGTTTATAATACCCTCTTTAGAGAGAGGTGGTTCAATACAAAATAATAATTGGTTGTTGTGGATTGTTTCTTGTTGGGTTTTTTTACATAAAGAACGTTCGAAATAAATCATATTACACAACTTAAAATTTCACTGGTGAAATATAACTACACATTTATCAGGTTAATCATTGAAAAATTTACCAACCAATGGATCCATTTTGTTCTGTGCATGTTTAAAGTAGAAACAATGCTGTATTAAAATAATGCCAAAGGAAGACCTATCATACTTTTTACAGAAAAAAACATTAGCTACACAAACATCTAGTTTCAAATTATTTTGACAGACACACAAACATAAATATTTCATGATGGCAGACAGGCAGTTAAGTAAGCTTACCAATAACAAAATTCATAAATTTTAGAGAAATGAGCCATAATATTAGTCATTGCAAAATTACTTTGCAAACTATAAAACACGCAAGTAACATTTTTATGTTATTTACTGTTTTTGTGGCATTTTTCACAACTGGTGTAAAACCTTATTATCCACACATACACATACAGCCATTCTACCAAGTCATAGTCAAAAACAGTTTTATAAATATAGTTAGCACACAACAATATGCCATGTCCTGTATATGTTTCATGCCATTTTAACCCAAACACTTCAACAAATTTGATATATTTGTATTCAATTGTATTGAACAGTAAAATACTTACTTCATGATACAAAAAGTAAAAAACAACACAAACACAATTAACAAAATGAAAGTATTAGCTACACTCTACTTAGTTTTTCAATATCTAGAAAAAAAATTAATAATGGTTTTATTTACCACATTCATATTTTCAATGATAGGATTTGAGGCAGTTAATGATTAAGATAACCAGATGGGGCTAGTGCATCAATAACATTTCTTCAAAACAAAAATAGTCAATATTAAGCAGTCAAAATTGTGTTTTAATTATTAGGATCTTCATTACTAATGACTTAACATAATGTTTAAGAACACCAAGGGACCCACTGGTCCATCTCAGCTGTCCTATTCTCTAAGCCAAACTAAAAACCATCAAATAAATTAAAGAAAAACATTTAAAGCCAACACTTATCATTCATATATCATATATCTTTTAAGCTTTATTTTAATTTCACTCAAATATACTCCCTTTACAACACTGAAAGGCATTCTATTTCTTTGGCCAACCACCCTATCTGGAAAAAAAAAAAAAAAAAAAAATCATAGCTGAAGCTTCTACCTAGCCTAAATTTGTGTCCTCTGATTCTGTAATTCTCACTGAAAATTATCTGTTCCTTTTACACTCTTAAACACTTAATCAAATCCTCTCTAACTCTTCTTTTTTTCAAGGGAAAACTTTCAAAGATCTTAATCTCTCCACGTAATAGCCCCTCCATCACATGTATCATTTTTGTAACCCTCAAGATTGAACACAACACACCAAATGTGGCTTAACCAGTAACCTGTACAATGAACTTATAACCTCTTTGAACTTGTATTCAATATTTCTGTAGATACAACCTATAAAATATTATTTGCCCTACCACCAGCAATAGCACACTGCTTAGATGGCTTAAGAGACTGTTCAACCATTACACAATGATCCCTTTCTTTCATGACACTGTTAATGTTATTTCTAAAGAAATTATAATTATAATTCAAATTATGATAACCCACACACAATATCTTTCATTTATCATAATTAAAACCCATCTGCCAGTTATTTGCCCAACTCACTATATATTCTAATTTATTTTGTAAATAAATCTAATTTATTTTATATATGTTACAAGCATTAACCTTGTAAGAGAATGTAAAAAGATTTGTAAGGGCAAATTTTTCCACCTCACTGAAAACATGTTGATTATCTGACAATATTCTGTGCTTTGTTAAATGACTTTGTAAAGTATTTTTTATCAGACTTTCCAGAATTTTCCCCACAACTAATATAAGACTAATAGGCCTAAATTTACTGAGACAATTCTATTACATTCCTTGAAGGTAGGAATGACAGTAGCTAATTTCCAGTATGCTGGTACTTGTCCACTATTCAGTGATGTACAAGAAATTGTACATATCCAATGCTTAACCTTCTTTAAAATCCTTTTGGAAATATTATTTGATTCAAGAGACTTATCATTCCATGAACTTCCCAATTTTATTTTAACAAGCTTAGAACTCGTGCAGTTATCTTGCTTTCCTCTATTAATTGCTCAAAATAAGGAATACTGCTCAAGTCTTAATCAGTAAAATCTGAAGGAAAAGTAGAATAACCTAACCATTTTATAATCAGTTACGAGCCTTCATTTGTCAACCCTCAAGCATCCTATCCCTATCCAAATATTTTGTTTCCTCCTAATGTACTTTAAAAAATCCTTATTCAATTTTTCTTTTCAGTCAAATGTTTCACACATTCTTTTGAATATCCCAATTTTCCATTTGACCAACTTTCTTGATCTGTTATAACACCATTCAATTTAAAAATCTTACATTTATGGTGCTTTTCTTTAATCTTTCAAACCTTTCGTGAGCCAACCTGGTTTTTTACTTGCAGCAACAAATTCCAACTAAGTTTTTCCCCTTGATATCAACTAACAGTAACCCAAATGGATTCAATCTCCTTGCTATTATCCTTAATATTGTTAACTTTAACATTATGTAACTCTCACTTTACATGCAGAGCCACTCCCTCCCTCTCCTCTATGTTTATTACTCTGTCTCTATTAAATAGCCTATGACCATGTATTTCAAAGAAATTTCTGTTGTTAAAATCACCTGCACTTAACCATGTTTCTGTCATTCTCATTTTATCAAAATTGTCTGTTACTACCAGTGCCCTAAAGTCATCTATTCTGTTTCCTATACTTTTAGATTTACAGCAGTAAAAATTACGCCTATTCTTATAACAAATTTTAAATTAATTTCCTATGCTAAACTTTCATCTACATCTCAGTTTTGTTTCATTTAGTTTACCTTTATCCTCACCAATATTTAGTACTAATTCAAAACTTCCCTTACATCTGAGTTAATAAGCCCTCCAAAGCATGCCACACCTTTTCCTACTTAAATGCAAACCATCCATTCCAAAAAAAATTCAATCTTTCCACTGAATTGATCCCATACATCCAACCAGATAACCTGCTAATCCTTACATATTAATTTCAGCCTGACATTTAGTCCTAGTGACCTACTCAAAATTTCATCTTCACAATTAAATTTTGGCAATATCTCTCACACAATTAATTTATAATCTTTAAGTGCTTTTATCAATCCCTTGTACTTACTAGTTAGTTCCTCTGACTTACTCTTGCCTATATTGTTAGATCCTAAATGCACAAAAATTTGAATCCTTGTCAGTTCCCTTCACTGTATTTCTTTTTCTGTCAGTCATGCTTCTACCTCGAACCCCCAGGATAGCATAATCTAATTCTTTTCTCATTATTTACCTCATAGACTATTCTATCCACATGTTGTGTCAAGAAGTCACCTATTACTTAACTTTTAGTAGATTTTCATTAACACACAGTTTTCCAATTTCCAAGTATATCTTGGCACTTGTGTATAATCTTAAAATAATAAATAACTCACAACCTTAAAATAGATACAAGTTCATACTCTATATCCTTCTCTCTTCCTTTCATTTTCCATTCCGTCAATAGTTCCTCATCTACATAAGCCAATGACTGAAATCTGTCGCTCAATAGAACAGGATCTTTATAATTAAGTTGACTATTTTTTGACCCCAATGCTACCTTTTTTTAACTTCCTGAATGTCACTGTTAATCTAATCTGATGTTTCGACTTTTCTAGGTCATATTCCTAACCTAAAGATGACCTAGGAAGGTCAAAATGTTGTTCTGTCCTTATCAAAAACAGTGTTAATACCCATACCAGCCATTCTGAGATATGTATTTGTTGATATCTGTTGATACAAAATGTCAAGAATGGTAGAATGTTTCACTAGTCACATATTTAACATTTTAGAACCAACACTAGCTTCATGAATTTTCATAATTTGACTCTTAAATTCATTTCTGAGTATGTAAAAGGTAAAATATATTTTAGCAAATTTAATGTTAGCATGTTTTTTTTCCAATTTCTTTGTATTATATCTTGGCACTTGTGTATAATATTAAAATGATAAATAACACACAACCTTAAAACAGGTATAATATTAAAACATTTCAATTAAAGCCAATCTATGACCATTAAAAAGTTAACTCTAAGTTTTGATATTTAGGAGCGAATTGTAACATTAAAACATGCAGAGTCAACATTTTAGTTGTCATAGATTGCTTAAATGTTTTCAATTATGTACATACATTAGATTTTTGTCTCATAAAATTATACACTAGAACAATATTTGTGACTCAAAAACAGTGAAACAATGAGCTCTGGGAATGCTTGCTGATTACAAAGATCATTCTTTCTAATTTCAGTTGTTCAAATTCTTTCCAAATGATACAGATGAAATTTCTTGTTAGCTGAAATTGTATGCAAAGTAATCTGGAACATTAATTTTTCTACAGACACTAATAAGAACTGAATGATAATACTTTTATACTATTGCTCAGTGGATTAGCAATAAGTCTGTGGGATTACAATGCTAGAAACAGGATCTCAATACCCGTGGTGTGTAGAGTGCAAACAGCCTATTATATTTGTATAGCTTTATATTAAAAGCAAACAGTCATATACTTTTTTAATATAATTGTGGTGAGTTGAATAATATTAAAAACTTCTATCAAGATAAGACCAATGTATGTGTGTGTGTTTTTTTTATAGCAAACTCGTACCACACTATCTGCTGTGTGTGTCCACTGACAGGAACCAAAAATGTTGTACTGACAATAGTATATCTCTGTAGTTGACTTCTTGGTGGTTTTACCTACAATATTTTTCTTTTTCTTTTACGTAGAACATAAAATCTATTCAAAGTTTATGTGCATCACACATGTACTGTGGCATATTATTTCACTTTTGTTATGTTGTGGAAAAAGTCCCTACAATGCACAAAGATGTATATGTTGGAGTGTATAATAATTCACTTATTAGAGATAAAAATATGGTTGGATTATCATTTGTACTAGTATTTCAGATTTGCATACCTCTGTTGCTTATTGCAATTCACTGTTTGAAAATTTACTAAAAGAACTTTGTGACTTGTATCAAAAGTATGTCAAACAGCAGCAACAAAAGACAGTTAAAACTGCAATAAATTATCAAAGTAAACATGGTAAATATCAAGAAAGATTATGAACATTTTCAAAACTAAAATATAAATGAATAAATGTTAAAATAATTTTCACTTATTGCCCAAAATTCAAATAACTATTAAAGTTAAGCTCAGTAATGCCATAACTTAAGTTGTAGACTTAAAATATAGATGATTTTCTATAATTTGTGATTTAATTTGAAGCAAAACTTTAAATTAAAACTAAGAGTATTTTAATGAGAAATTGTTTGCATAATATATATAAATGCCTTTCTTTTGGTTTAGTAAAGATCTTAAAATAACTAAAAAATGAAGCTCTTATTTCTTCGTATTGAGCAGTTATACTGTTTTCTATTAAAAGGTCTCAATAAAAACTTACTAAAGTATTTATCATCAGTAAAACGTTCACTGCACTACTACCAGGTTCTAGAGAATATATTAACAGAATTATTCTTTGACTTACCCTTCCAGTGGTTGCATTCCAAACTTTAAGTGTGTTGTCATCCGAACCACTGACTATTTTGTTCGCTGAAAATTGCAGGCAGGTGATCACATGATCATCGTGGCCTCGAAGCACCTGAGTAAGACATCATTCAAAATGTGTGAATATGTTTATTATAATTTAAAATAACCAGGTTTAGGAGCAACAGTGAGTGGATTTACAAATGAACAATCTTTTAAAATAGAGAGGAAAAACATTCTTCCATGGAAGTTCTAGGTATGAGAAATTCATTCAAAAAGTGAAAAGATAAGAAAACTTTAATATAAATATAGATTAAATTACAAATATTGTCAAATTATTTTTTTAACTGATTAAATAATCATTTTGTAGTTTTAATGGCATACACTCATTTATGCAAGCCTGAAAGGACTGAATATCTAATCTTAATTTTCGTTTTATTCCACATTACAGCTTTGATAGCATGAATGAATATTTTTAAAACATGTATGACATTCTAATCCCTGATGCAATGAAGAAAGTTTTGCATTTAAATCAACAATGAACAATCTAACAATGTATTTAAATTATTGAACAGTAAAAAGAAATCCCATTTTTAATAGATTAAAGACATTCTGCATGAAAAAAATATAGTTTAGATCTTTCTGTGTCACATTTCTTAAATGACAACTGTACAGTTCTGCAAAAAGACAAATGCAAAGTTTCTTCTTTATCCAGTAAACATAGTTTGGAATTCTTCATTACTTAAATTAGCAATTCATAAAAAGAAGACTTTTTTTTTATTCACACTGCTAAATAAAATGTTTGTAAGTCTTTTTACTGATGAAGAAAACATAAAACTGTGCCTTTCTCATTTTTTAACCATTTTATACCAGGTGTCCCTTTAAATGTTTTTCTGTGTCACATTCAAAATTTAAGATCTTTAATATAAATGTATGTGAATGAATTCAATATTATAATGTACATTATGACTCCAAGACATAAGTCATTTATTTTAAAAAAATAAATCTTTAAAAACTACTTAAAATTTCAGATGTACTGTTATGTGACAAACAAGCAATGAATATTCTCTACTTTGACTATCTGCATCTTCAGTAAAAAATGTTAGTTAATTAGAGATCTGTCCAGACAACAAGATGGTTACATAATCTCTTGATTCTCATATTTCAAAGTTTTCTGAATGAATACAGTTTAAATAAGTAATAAATTTTTTCAACCCTTGACAACTGCTGTGCTTACCTTCAACAGATTTGTTGGAGGGAGCTTTATAATCTTTGTGTTGATGTTATGTACTTGTGTGTATATCAATCAGAAATAGCTCCATTTTAACTATAATCTCATAATATTTATTTTTAAATTAGTGCCAAGTTGTTGTCATGGGGTACATGAAATTAACTGTAGTATGGTTGGCTGTTTGATCAACTGTAGCACTTATAGTTGCTTCTTACATAAATATGTTATAATTAGAGGTAGAGTTTAAATTACTATTATAACTTAGTTAATTATGCATCACTTTCAAAATGCATAATTAAAAAGCTTAAAATATGCATCATACATTTCTTTCCATTCTCAAGGCTTCTGTTATTAGGTGCTTAACAAAAATTTTGCAGAAGGGTTGCATAAGTGTTTTAAAGAAACTGTTATATTCATTGAGGACACCTGTTTTCTTGTATCAAGGTCAATGATAAGCCGCAAAAGACAAAAATTGAAAGTAAGAAATTAAAAATTAACAATACAGGAAAATGAAAATATTTTCTATTTTTAAAATTTCATTACATTGTACACTGATGATAATAGATTTAGTTAGTGATATGGTAACAAAAATATATGCATTTTAATATTCTTTTATGTGGTTCTGAAAATTACACAAATGAAATTTGATAACTAAGACAGAGAAAAGTATTTTTATGCTTCAATTGAAAATCACCTTGTACTCAATTTGATAATAGCTCAACTGCAAGTAACTACAATATATAATTATTTTTTAGTAAAAACAAACATTCATTCTTTGTGTACAAGATACTTATGATCATTAACAAAATCTTACTAGTTTTTGAAAAGACATTAATTTAACTTTTAGTTAAAAATTAAAACTTGAGCCTCTGCAAATAATGTTTTTTAACTTTTTTTATAAAAACAAATAAAAAGTTATGGTTTCCCACACTAAAATATAAGAACTCTACATTATTCTTGACTAATAACTGAATTTCGATAACCATCTACAAAACTTCCCAGAAAAATCCTATTTCTCAGTGCATGATGCCAGAAATTTTACTATTAAGTTCTCAAAATCCTGATAATAAAGCCTGAATTACTTCTCTTACAAAAAAGATGCCAGAATATAACTCTTAAATGGATCTATGTTGGATAATTAAGCTGACATTTTTAGAAAAAATACATATGTTTACATTCAAATTTATACACTGTAAAGATTGTTTCTGGAAATATTTTGTGCAAAATATATATATATACACACAAGATAAAAAGAATGAAAATAAATGTCTTAAAGGTTCCACTTAGAGGTCTTACTTCAGTTTTCCATTTTAAAATTGAATATATGTGTAACAGCTTGAAGATTAGAAAGTTTTTTATTTCTCAAGCTATCAATATACGTCAGTCTTTGAACAGACAAACATGGATAGAAACACTAAATACTGAAAATAGGACTACCATTACTAACCTTTGGACAACGCAATGGCTGACACCTCCAGTTCATTTCAATATGGTGTTGTCTCATGTAAGCTGCTTTCCAAGGACTGGGTGAGACAATTCCATTTGTTGCTAAGATAGTTTGTGGAAATTGGGTGGTAGTGCTTGAACTTCTGGCTCTCCTCTTTCCCAAGACCTCACGCACATCTTCAATACCATCTTCCCGACATTTTTCACGCCACAACAAGTTATCTTCTGCTAGTATTCGCCAATAGCGACAAGTTTGTGCTGCCCCGAAGTAGATCTTTTGGCTCCAGGAAAGACAGAACATAGAGTGCAAGCTGCAATGTTACAAGGTATTCAATATATAATAGATAACAATAACTGTATAATTAATATGAGTACACAAACACTTTTCTTTCCTTAAAAACTGAATGCAAGAATATTTATACAATATTTATACATTTTCCTGAAAATACCAGAGGTTTAAAATGGTTTACTTTTGTAGTTGTATATTCTTATTTCTAAAAGCAAAATATGAGTAGCAAAGTACCATATTAGTAATTTGGATACAACATATACTGAAAATTTTCAAAATAAAAATATTAATATGGACTGTTTCACTCGCATAATGTTTACTTGTTTTTTCTCACAGCACACACAAAGTAACATTTGCATCTCAGAGTTCAGTTTAATAGGACATCTAACAAAATTCTGATATTCTGTTTTATTGAGTTTTAAGAATTTTTAAGTAAGTTAATATTTTTCTCATACCATTTTTTTATATTGATTATTCAACATATAAAGTAAATTTGGTTTTTTAGGTTAAAAATACTTAAATGTATCAGAAAATTTTCAAATTTCACATGCAAAATCTTTATAATTTCTAGACAATTATCAACTATCTAAAAAACAAAACTTATACTTCAGTATCCGATGGTATTCGCAATGGTCCATCATTCCATCTATTTTGCAAATATCTCTTGGTGCCTCAGCAGGAAAACACCCACAAATCATCACACTGCCTCTCCCATGCTTCATGGTAGATGCAATGCACTGAAGTAAGTACCTTTCACCTTTGTTCCACTGGACATATAACCTACATTTTGAACCAGGTATTTCAAACTTGGACTCATCCATCCATAACACCCTTTCCCAATCATTAAGTCCAGTTTTTGTACTTAGCAAATTTTAGTCTCTTAGTATTGGGATGTCAAAGTAAAGGTTTTTTTTTTACTGCTACATAACCAAATATTTCATTCTTGTTGAGTTTTCTTGATACTGTTGATTTGGACACTTTTCTGTCATGTGGTACATGAACTTTTATCTCATGCTTAAGATTAGTATCAGTCTTCCTTCTGTCCCAAAGGCTGCATAAAAGAAGATTTATAACATACTGAGATTAAGTGTTCTGCCTCTTCATTTTCTGTTTTCAAATCTACCTGTCTCAGTCTCATTATCTAGAGCGTTTTTGGCAGCACTTGAGGAGCATTTCAAGTCTGCAGCAATTTGACAGAGTCCAAACAGAATCATATACAACTTTTATGACAACTCTCAATGCTTTATGGCTGTGGCATAAGAACAAAACTTAATATATGGTGTTAAACATTATTTTTATCAAGTTTTATTTGTGGAGTGCTATCAAGCAGATTTCTTCTAGCATATACCAGTAACATATGCTAGCTTCTTTCTATATATGTAAGGACACTGCATGGCGTACCACAGCAGTTATTTCAAACTTCAAATTTGATCAACATGTTCCTTCAAACAGAAAACTTATTATATGCTTTTCATGATGTTAGAAAAATAAGAAGGCTCAAGAAGTATTGATAAAAATAAATAAAAACCTTATAACCTGGGAGCTTTCGAAAGGTGGATCTTTCTTCTTCATAGGCAAACTGGGAATGTTAGTATAATTGAATGAGTGATATATATATGTATATAGGGAGTTTAGTTACATCATGAAAGTCATCTAATTTTCCAGGAAACTTCTATTTCTCTGAGTACTGTTGTAATCATCTCATTTACAGCTGTGTAGCTGATGGTGAAAGCATATGTGAAAAGGCATTAGGGATATTTTACTTTAGAAAAAGCTATCTGCTTTGGTTTTGAATCCTGTTTTAGTGCTAATGAGAGTAACATCGTTAATGGAATGACAAAGTTGGTTAAGAAATTGAGCAACAGGAAGATTGTTTCTGTTGTTAATAGAAGATTTAAGGTTGTTGAAACATTCTCTAAGTTCTTTGTGTATGACATGACTTAGGTATTAAGTATAAGGGAATTTTATAGAATTATAAGTATTCTCACTTTATCTCATTCAGTTGTCAACAGGGATCAGCGAAGTATTACTATAGTGTTAAAATTTATATTCTATAATGACATGGAAGAATTAGCTCCATAACAGTGACAAAATATTATCTTGTCTGAACACTTTTGCATAGTACTGGAAATACATGTATTACCACCACAAATGCATTCAAACTTATTTTTCTTATAATACAAAACAGTAAATAAAGAAATATAATTGACAACCATCTTTTCTAGTTATGAACTTTTTACTTGTTTGCTACTTGGTATAGGTTGCTAAGCCTTATCAAGTTTTGCACATTGAGGATGTAAAAGGAAATAATACTTTTAAGACATATATGTTGAAATAACCAAAATCATAAATTACTATAGTAATATCACAAAATTCTATTATAATTTATCAAGCTTAGTAAGCAAGCTCTATTTAAATCTAATAAAAACATGAGACTTTCAGCAGAATAAAGACAAAAGCTACTTCCTTGAAATCTTGGTTTGAAAAAACATGGTAGCTTTTTAACAGATTAAAGTGGTTGAGGAAAACCACTAGAGGATATTCTACTCTGTTGTCATATATTGAAATAAGTGTACATAAGTTACTGTTTCCAAAGGGCTTTAAAAAGCACTTTAGTAATAGTATGGTAATTGAAAGAATAATTAAATGACCATTATGGTATCAAGAGAAAAAAAGGCAATTTTAACTTTGCTAAAAGCTATACTGGATACAAAGAAACATTCTTCATAATAGGGTTCATAGCTATTTCAAAAATTTTAAATTAATACATGTAATCAATATAGTTTCATAATAAAATTAAAAATAGTATTTCATGAAATTACAACCCAATAACAAACCTCTTTTGGAAGCAATGAAATAAAATCTCTCTGAAACTGTGGTTCTATCACCTCCATCATGTGTCGAACCTGTACTGGTTCACAGGTTTCTATTAACTGATCTATAGCAAGTAGTCTTTCTGCATTGCTCCATGTCTGAAAAGAACCGCATACAAATATTTATTAAGTTTTGAATAGATTTTTTATTATCTGATACATAAGGTCCCTCTAGACCATAAGTCTAACCACTTTTAGGTATAATTGTGAACATATTAATGTATCTTGAAAGGGTCCAAAACTGTTTAAGTTCCTATGTGATTCATTTGAACCTATTTCTCTGTTCAAATGATCTTTGAGTCAATTAAGTACACATAAATCAATTACTATTTTATGTTTTTGAGTTAAATAAAACAACACATTACTGATACAGTGATACTGGTTCAATCACCAGCCAAAACTTATTCTGCTACATAAAGACTGAAATTTTGGAGCTGTTAAGTTACTTGTACAGTTAAAATTTTAGCAACTTTGTAATAAATCTGTTCTTCGATGCATTTTCAATATCACAATTTACACTACCTTTGTAGTTCAAGAAGTCTATGATTTACGTATTAAATACTAAAAAATGTAAAAAGCTTATCACTTTCTAATTTCAATTCTACAGTTTGTTTACCTTTAAATAAACATTTTAAAGTAATTCCTTGTTTTTAATTTCATTTCTCAATAAACAAAAAATAAAAGCTTTATTCATCTGACTCGATTAATTTTACTGCAAACAAGTCAAACTTTCTGTGTACCTCAAATTTTGAACAAAAAACCACAGCACCATTTGGTGGTATTATAAAGTATTTATTTTCTGGTATTAAAATTTATATTTTTGTTATAGTTTTGCTGGTTCAATCATGTATTTGTTGTCGCATACACTGAAATGAAAATGTTGCATGTTTTACATAATTATGTTATCAGAACTGTGTGCCTGTGATGTAATATATGGAATTATAAGAAATACACACACATACCTGGAACGTAGCAAGCCACGTGGGGAGCTCAGCTGGAGGATTGACTCTTGTGGTTAATCGTTTCTTCATAAGAGTGGTGCGTTTCTCTGGTGCAGAAGATATTGGAGCTTCTTCATTTTCCATTTCAGCCTCCAGGATCCCACTGTCTTGAGAGATGTCAGCACCACTACTGAGCATTGTGGAATTGTTACTATTAATGGACAGTATAAACAGATTTTAACACACTACTAGAGTTACAAAAACAAATGATAGTTTTGGCTGGCATTCATAAAAATTCATCAATATGATAAAAGCATATTCTAACACATAATGCAACTACTATGTGGTACAGAAAGTTAAGTATGTTACTACATTAAAATTATTTTGAATATGAATACCAGGAAATTATGTGACAATTACAATTGAGAAAGTTGCAGTGAAATGATATACAACAGTCTACATTTTGACATTGTGCAGGTAGTGTGATACCACTGGAAAACTGATGTTTTTTGGAAAGGTATGTAACAATCTTTTCCAGTGTAAAATATTCACACACTAAAATTAAAATTTGTTTCAGATTGGAAATTTAGAATTTTAAAAAGAAAGGGATATTGTTAGCACTTAATGGCACTGGAAAACAAAGGAATAATGCAGATCAAGTTTATCAAAATGACCATTCAGAAAGAGATCTCCATCAAGTCATACTACAGCCATGGTAAACAAAGTGTAGTATCTTGTAAGAGTTTAGAATCTATGAAAATAAAAAAGGTCAATGGCAAAAGCCATCTACGTGTCTCAGGTGTCAGTAAGCAACATGATCGAGAAAAAACCCATATGGAAAAAGTGACCCAAGTTGCTTCTATGATGTATCTAAAATGTTGCATACCTCAAACAGCTGAAGAATGAAATGGATATTCATGTTATCCATCCACATTAAGGTAAAGTGGTTAAGTGACTAGAAAAATGGGCTTTGGAATCTATCATCCTCATTCATTAAAGAAATTATTGCAAGCTTGTAGGGAGGAGTAGTGTGCTCAGGACATGAGATTTTTCAGATGGAAACTGTGCTGCATAGCTATTGTCAAGATGTCCAACTGATAAACAGATGAGCATGAATAGATGTGGCAACAAGGACAGTACCAATAAGGCTCCAAAACAGCTTTCATATAATGCACCTGATCTCTGTACAAGCAAAATAATAACAGGGAGACTGACAAAAATCTGTATATATTTAACACATTCCTTTACATTTTGCCTTTCATTCTAATTTAATTTTGCTTTTTAAAGTACAGATTACTAAAAATTACTCTGAATTAAGTACATGTTACTAAATGATTCTTCAGTTGACATTTCATCATGACTGTGTAATTAAATTAACAAAAAACAATATCTCATTCAACATTCATAATCGCTTTTACTTGTTATTTTAAGAAAATCTAACTAAGAAGTAACACAAATCACAATAAATTCTTTATAAACTTTTACATATATGTTATTAAAAAAAAGTGATTTCACTAAATTTGTTTTCCTCACTCATTTACAAGTGCTGTAACAGGCAAAAACAGAAATATGGATAATATACATGACAATTTCATAAATCTCAAACTTTTCAAAATTACCATTTATTTTAATATTAATATTTTTAACAATAATGTTGCCTTTATTTTTATTTTTGATTCCACAAAAATAGCTTACTATTATTAAAGTTTTAACATTGTTCCAACAACTGTGTTCCTGTTTCATTACTTATTTAATAATGAAAAAAATATGCTTTTCCTTTTGACACTCAAGCAGTGAAATATTTTGACACAAATCAAAATACAAAGGAATATCTCTAATAACTCTGTTCAATCTATAACTATTTCTTTCTGAGCAAATGAAACTATTAGTGTATTCACCTTGATCCATCTGTTGTTTTACAGTGTTTCTTTCCAGGAAAGTAATCTGTACTATCAGGGGTTCCTTCAGACTTTCTCTTCATATGCTATTCGTATCACAAATATACACAAAAATAAATAAACTCCAGACACAAAAATGCACTAGTTACATACCTATTATTTATTGCTAAGTATGAAATAGCCTTGTATGTTAAATTGGAGACAAAGTATAACGCATCAAGCTTTGTGATTTGCAAATACAAAACTGGTAAATCATAATTCCTTATTGGGTAATGAACAAAATATTCACAATAAAACTTGATTAGAGAATAGTATGACTGAAATTATTATCAGCTGTATTGCTATTTAAGGCAGATGTCAACGAATTGTTTTTGAATCTTGGAGCCAGTCCAAACACCTAGGAGCTAGGTGTGCCAACCTAACTTCACTCTTGTTTGTACCAAAAATGAAGGCCACATATATATTTATTTTCACAGCATCAAATGTATGCTAACAATCACTTCATAGTGTTGCCCAAACTAACTGTCTCTGGACCCAAAGTATAAAAAGGTGAAATGATTGGTTAGATTGAAAGAAAGAAGAAAAACCAAATGGTGTGAAATTAGTAATGAGCTGTGCAAACATAGCTCTACATTTCTGAAAAACATGAACTGCTGAATCTGCCATTAATCCTTTTGCAAAGGAGCTCATTTAGAAGCTTTTCTGCACGTCACTGTTGTGTTCAAAATTTAATTAAACACCTTTAATATCAATGTATGTAAATGAATTTAATATTATGTGTGTGATGATTCAAAAGTTTTATTTATCCAAGTTTTAAGTCCTTTGTTTCAAAATTAACTTTTTTAAAAAATAAAATTTCAGATGTACTGTCATGTGACCAACCAGCTAAGAAAATTATCTACTTTAACATTCTCTATCTTCAATAACACAATGGTAGTACTACAGAGGAATGTCAAGACAATAATATACTTAGACAATCTTTTGAATCTTTCATTTTAAAGTTTTCTAAATGAATAAAGTTGAAACAAGTAATTTTTTTCAACCATAAACAGGACTAAGCCCACCTTCAACAGATTTGTTCAAGCTTTATAGCCTTTACATAGCCTGTTACATACACACAGCTATAACCATTAGAAAGAACTTATTTTTTAGCATAATCAAACTAGTTATTTTGAAACTGGTGCAAATGTTGTTGTCATGGGGTACTTGAAACTAACTACTGTATGGCTGGCTGTTTGAGTGACTATAGCACTTACAACTGTTTCTTACCTGAATACATTATAACAACAGTTTAAATTGCATTTAGGTATTATTATTATATTTTACCTAATTATGTATTAGTTATGTTTTACAATGCATAACTAAAATTACTAAATATCTTGTAAATATACATCATGTTTAGCATGTGTTCTCATGCTTGAGATATTATTGAGCTGAATAAGAGGTTTGTAGAAGGAAAATACCAGAAATTAATATAAGCAAAACATTTCAAAAGATATTCTACAAAATATAAAAAGTTATATATTTTGTTTATTTCCTAATTTTTATAATTTCATTGCACTCAACACTAATAATAACAGCTAGAGTTAGTGCAATGGTAAAGAAAATGAAAAATAAAATATAAACATTTATGATTAAAAATTTGTGATATCTTTTTAGGATGCTATAGAGATTATGCAAATGAAATATCAAAACTATAAGACAAAGAAAGTAATTTTATAATTAAAATGAAAAGCAACTTGCACTCTAATTTGTTATTGGCTGAAGACCAGTAACATCAACATTAAAATAACATATTTTTAGTAAAAACAATTATAAAACCATGATTATTTGTGTGCAAGATACTTATGATCTTTCTAAAAATCTTACCACATTTTGAGATGATACATTAAGAAATCTGAGAGTTACCACATGTATTGTTATACAAGTGAAATTTGCAACTTGATTTCTGCAAGTGGTATGAGCTTGTCCTGAAAGAGTTGAAATTCTAGAGACAAAGCTCACTTTAGAACTCAAAGAAAGCAAAAACAGCTCTAGGTTTCCAAGAGTCCATAACTATTCTAGATTCAAATTATATTTACTACAGCTCTATGTATGAATAAAATGGAAGAAAATACTGGATGACACAATGAAATTTTATGATGCAATGCAAATATGGCATCTAGGATTTGTTGAAGCTTGATTTAAGACATATTTTTAAAGGAAATAATAAATATGTGATAGAAAGGTATGGGAAAACAGTTTAAGTCATAGTTGAAAATATCACAATTTAATTACCTTTAACTTATATGAATATCACAAGTTCACAATTTGATCACAGAATTATACCAGAACTAAAATATACCAAAGTTTGGCATTGCCTATTGACATGTCTATTTCATCAGGAAAAGAAAATGACAGAAGAGTTTGAAATCATCTGAGGCACAGGAGCCAATGATATCTCAAACTTCTAATGGATCCATAAACAGTCTCTCCTAGGCAGCCTGCATGGCCCCTTAAAAATCAAATGAGCCTTTAAACATGACTCCACGTAACGTGATCTAAGCATTTTTAACCAAACAGGACTTTTATAAACCATGAATGACCCCTCACAAATTTATGAACGTTCATCATTTATATACAATCAGTAAACATTGACACAACAAATGCTGTGCAATGAATGTTTAGCTAGATGTGTATGTTAGACGTGTTGGAGTATGTTGTATACAAAATTTATAGACTATCATGCTTAACAAGCAGAATGCACGTGTGTGTATTTATGTTTATGTATTGTGTACACAGATCAAGCAACGTGTGTTCAAGATGATGTGTTCCAGATGTTTGCCAAGGCTGCTGTGGCTGAGGTACCCCTCTCCCACATGACTGCACTAACCCAAAGGACCACTACTAGTGAGCTGTGAAGCTGCTCACCTATCTGTTAGGTCACAATCTGGGTTCCCATGTAAAAAAAAACAAAGCACATTTCCTTAGTAGGTGTTTTGGAAACTAAAAAAGAAAAGCTGACACCTTGTAATAAATGTCAATGATAAACCAAGGAGTGGGAAGCTGGAGGCAGGAAACGGAGTTTATTTAAAGAAAGATAGGTTAATACTGAAACTAAAGAATGCTGCTTACAGTATATGAAGGCTTGAATATAAAAGACTGCTGTTGGTATTGACAAAGCCATTGTGACAGTTGAAAGAACCAACACACTATTCAAGGACAATCAGTTCAAGGTTGTATAAATAAGAGTGAAAATTAAAATATGAAGGTATTAAGTATTGTTGACATGGGATGAATACACCTAAAACTTAAAGATAATAACATTTAAATGGGCTATAATTTATTAAAATTCATGTCAAAAGATTATGTAGCTTTGGGCACTGAATATTCTACCTGTTTACTGCCTGAATTGCTATAAAAGGGTTAACAAAGCCTTTTCATGCTTTTATTTATTTAGGGTCCAAATACCACTCAATGAAATGCTATGCAAGTTGTTAGAAAAACCCCAGATAGTAATATGATCCATATATTGAAATGCGAGTATACGGTTTAAGGAAGAGAACTGGATATCATTGACAAAAATATTGTATAATGCTGGGCTTAAACACTGACCATTAGAGGACATAAGCTATGAACAAGAAGGGCCTGGATGTTGCACTGTTAATTTCAGCTGTTCCATTGGTAAGAAACCTGGATATCCAGTGTATGATAAGGGTAGGTAAATGATCATCAAATAGTTTATAGTGAAATATGTTGTGTTATATCAATTCAAAGGCTTTTTGGATGTCTCAAAAGGTAGCTAAAGTTGTATGTACACTTTCTGCTGAAACTGTGATAAATGGGTTTGGTAAGTTTAGAAATTTCTACTTGAATTCTATACATCGTTAATAACATTGTTGGTTTCTAAGCTAGTGTTTGATTCATGATTGATTTTTCCATCAACTTACCACAGGTGCTTAGCTGCTGAGATTAGTTATAATAGACTGGGGAATAATGTTAAAAATAACTTTTTCCAAATAGCTGGGTAATATAATGAGTTATGACAAATTATAAATTGGTACTAAATGGTTAAGATTTTGTTGGATAGATTTTTTTTTTTAGAACTACACTGTTAATTCCATTCTTTCCTGAAGCTTTGCATTTTCCTAAGATTAATTTGTTTCTGTTAAAGTATGGCAAGTATACAAATCATTACAAGCAAAAATTGGAAAGTTCAGTTAAAAAAAAAAGTAGCAAAAGTGCTGATTTTAAGGACTACAAAGGTATTTTTAAAATAATGGGCAAAAAAATTTAAGTAGTGACAGTGTTGCTATTATACTGAATTTTATTTATGGTGTTTTATTTGTTGTTCATCACAGATAAATTTATGGCAGAATTTGGAATATGTCAAGTTTTGATTTATCTATTCAAATAAGTTTTTTTTTAATAAAATTATGTTCATGCAATAAGTTGCTTAAGTACAATGTCACAGGAAGTCATGTCTGAGTCGTTTGTGGATAATTACCAATTTGTGAATTATGGAAACAAGTTTCTAGGACTTGTTACTTTGTTATGTATTACTTCTTTGATGGCTTGGGTTATGGTTGATCACACCAGAGGAGAAATTATCAATTTTGGTTTGATTTTTCAAGGCTGTGATGCACCTAATTTAAAGGCTAGTGTTCAGGACTTGTGGCTTGTGAATTTGACACACACAAATATTAGCATGCTCTGCGTGGAACACCTGGAAAACTCTATAAACATTAATTGCAAATGAAAGAGAAAATACACCCGTGGGAAAAAAAAGTTACTACCATATAGACAATATGCTAAAACACATTAGAAGTGCTTTTAAAACAGAAGGAATTCCATGAATAAAACTTGGAGTCTTGTCTCATGTGAAAAGACCTTGCAGTAATTGGATTAGTATCTTTGTTAATCATTTTGTGTGTAAACATTTAACATTTGTATCATGCAAGCAGTTATTAAAAAGAAAATTTCCACAATTGAAAAAAATGAGTTTTAGAACCTAAAGATTAGATCTATTACTACAAGTGTACTGGTTTTGCAGGAGTAAATAATTCTGATGCTTATCAGACATTTTTTGCCTTTTCTGACAGTGTAACTGTTTAGTTTATGTTTTAAGAAGCAAACTGAAAACTCTAAAATAATGGAATTTCCATAAAATCTGTGCTTTGGCCAAATTCAAGTTGTATTAAATGTTTCTCAGATGAATAGAGCTAGATACTAAATTACAATTGGCCAATTATTAGGTGTGAATCCAAAAACTATTAGTGCACTATTAGCAAATGGTGAATAACTTGCTGTAGCAAGAGATTTTCAATTTGGTACAAAACATGTGCAGAACAGTTACAAGCTGTTCATGCTAATACATGACAAATAACATTGTCAGAATTCACTTTTTTTTCCCCAATTGCTAATAATCCACTAACTGTTTTAAAATTCACATTCTCTTGATATATTTCACAGAATATTATGCAATCATCTTCATCATAGCATAATAATTTACTGTCCCTTTCCCATTTAGCCCTGTAAGAACCTTTTCTCTTTTTTCTTTTCATGATCATGGCCCCATGGTCTTTTCTTCTGTTACATGCTTTTTTGGATCAAATTTTTAACTTTGGGTGATTTCTGTGTGTGACTGAGTCAATTTTTATACCATGTATTCTGCGATTTTGACTCAACATCTTTTGGCAATACTGGTCTGTCAAGGGTGGACTCTTATCGATAAGTCCAAAGTCCTTTTGCAACAACAATGTGGCAGTACATACACAATTTATTTTGATTAACAAAGAACAATAAGTTTAATTCATCACCACTTAAGCCATTTTAGAGATACTTTCATGTTTCCATATGTTGTAAATTTGATAATTTTGCTTACTACAAATTCCAATTCAAGAACAACTAATTAATAGCTGTTTCAGGATGTGAAATAATTGGCAGCTATATGAAGCTAGTGATAAAGTAATTTGTTTGATTTTCCATTTCTCCATCAAATACATTCGATATTTCATTGAAAAATGTGCAAGAGCTAGAGGGGATCAAGAATGAATTACATCTGGCCTCGACATACATTTTTAGATCTAGAATCCAATATTCCAAACACTTAGGAGCCAGGTCCATTACAGAAAAGTTATGTCATACATTTTGAGTTGGTTATGCAGTTGTGGTATAAAACACACAGTTTTACACTAAAAATCAAAGGATTCATGATGAAACTTTATTATATAACATATATTAAACTTCAATATGTGCAATTATTTAATTAGTAGATTAAATAAACTATAACTTAAGGTGGATTACTGTAGTAAATGAAAGTAAAATGAAAATCACTTTGATGTTGATAGGCCAAGCAGAATCTTTTACGATAATGAGAAACTCACTTGAAGTAAAAATTTATTCTCCAGATAGCTGGTATGGGTATTAAATCTTTAATTAAAATAAAGTACAGAACAACATTTTGACCTTATGTCATCTTCAGGTTAGCCCAAGCCATAAAGATGTTAACCTTTGTTGACCTGAAAATGACCTAAGAAGGTCAAAATGTTGTTCTGTACTTTATTTTAGTTAAAGTTCTAATACCCATATCAGTTGTCTTGAGTACACAGGTTGTCCCAGAATCGGTCTTATTCATCAGTACAACACTATAATGATAAGCAAAGGTCTTCCAATGAGCCTAAGTTCACTACTGTTTGTAGTGGGAAACAACGACTTTATTTATTTACTTTCACAACAAAGAATGCATGCTAATGATCACATGATATAAAATCAACAGCTACAGGATACTTTGGTCCTGACTGAGTCAAAAAAGAAAAATAGTGTGAAATTAGTCATGAATTGTGCAACCTTAGTGTTTCATTTCTGAAAAAACACGAAATGCTGAATCTACCATTAAAATCCTAGAAACAAAGCTTTATTTTAACTTAAGGAATGCAAAAATAGTTCCAAATTTCCCAAAGTCCAGAAATGTTCTAGAATTGAGCTCTATTTAGTGCATTCACAAACAAAATAGGAGAAAATAACTAGGCACCATGATGAAATTTTTTGTTGCCATGGTGACCTAGACCTATGATTTCTTAAGGTCTGGATTGTACTGGTGGTGATGCGTAGATTTTCTTTTATTATTTTAATTAAAAAACACAGCTTTAAAGGGGAACAAAACGTTACTGTTATACCATGTTGTAGAGTAAAATTAAAGTTCGTATATGAAATAAAAATTATTTAAGTGGTCTGATAAAAATGAAATGGTTTGATTTTTTTTTAACGAAATGCAAGTTCACAACAGAATAAAATGAGATATTGATATCTTTACTTTACTTTCAATTTACATAACATCAGCTACTTAATGATTTTTCTGATAACCTCCCATATTACCTTACAGGCATATTAAAATCAGCAATTATTTTTCTACAATTTCTATTATAATTGAAATTTAAATATTCTTGTGCAATCTGAACTATCAGAAGGAACCAAAGACTGGAGTTAGAATTTTGATGAAGGGGCAGACCCAACCCCAGAACAACCCATGCCTTCACTATAGTGTGCATTTTACAATGAGCTGTATGACCTGCCCCTATAGATGAATGTTTTAATGTGCAGCTGGCTCCCTGGAAAAAATATGAAGCATCAGTCATGAACAGAATAACCTCCCAGTCACATGTGTGTCCAATCAAGGAAGCTAGAGAAATTATTTTAAGACTATGTGATAAATTGAATTAGCTTCTACTTGCACACTTTTACTCCATTTCATTCTTGTTGTAATATTTATCAACTTTACACTAATTATATAAGTGAAGAATGCGATGAAATTTAAAAATTAATGTTGGCTAGAATTACTATTTATATTAGATATAAAATACAGCATCTTACTAATCTGTATCTTTAACTTATAACAATAAATATCACACTATTAAAAACAACAGAGAAGGTTAGCATAAATCTGTTAAAATTTAACAAAAGGAAAAATTCTTGAAAGAAAAACAAAACACATTTGCATCAACAAGACTATGCACACAATATAAGTCTCAAAGAACTGCAACAGGCAAGAACATTTGAAGAGAACTGTTTGTAAACATTTCTTATGTCATTTGTTTGTTTTGGATATTTGCTTAAAGTTGTACAAGGGCCATATGTACTAGCTGTCCTTAATTTTGAATTAACAAACTATAACACATCCACAATCCCAAAATGAAGACTGCAGTATCTGTCAACAGGAAGCAAACCATGAACCTAAAGATTAGCAGCCAATCATTATAAATGCTAAGTCACATCCTGACCAGGAGTAAAAGAAAAGTTTGGTGACTGTTCTCTGATATGAGATACTCTCATTTGCTATCAAACTATGTTGCCTCTGCCATATGGATCTACTGCAAGATAAGTTCTCCAGACTTAGATAGAGGGAAACAAACAGCATTTATTGGTGTTGTAACTTTAGCTCATAAACAAAAAAAATTAAAAAGATACAATGTAAACAAATATCCTCAACTATGGTTATTTTATTTCAAGTGCCTTCAGTGCCAGCATTTCAACTTTTACAGGGTTGTTTACCTCAATATACTTACTAGATACAAAACAACAAATGAAGATAATTATACATGAGAATTTCAGTAGTCCATCTGTTTTACTGCAATTTTGTTGAAATTACCACTTCTAGTAGTGGTAAATCATTTTAGGAGAAAAGTAATTTCAATAAACTTGTGATTACTTTTACAAGCTTTATTTCCTTACAGTAATTTCTAAAAGTATCAAACACACTGAGTCTTACTGTTGTGTAAAAACTCTGAAATCAGAATCTGTGTACTGATAAGATTAATGTGGAAAAGCTAAAAAAATAGCAAAAAATTATAAACCTATAAACTATGAAAGATGGTTGGAAATAGCAATGCAAGGGATTGAACATTCAGAACCTTCAACAATCTTTAAAATTCAGTTACGACTTTAATCATTACTTACTGAACTATTATCTACTATTCCCTGCACACATTTACATTGAAAATTTTAATGTTCTCCACATACACAGAGAAATTATCATACTCCATAAACTAGTAATAAACTAAACACAAAAATTAACATACAAGGAAATAACATTGTGAATTAGATCTTGGTGGTCACTAGTATTTGCTATCAATCAGTGAAGAAAAAAAAAGGTTTTCAACACAATTAGGAAACTTGTATGAAAATATTTAACACCTGTACACAAGCCAAACATTTCTAACCACCTGACAATTGGTACAGTTAATTAAAGTAAAAGAAATCAGGAACAAAACTAATCTTTGAGCACAATTTTAGACTTACCACAATTAACTGGCTATTGAGGCTAAATATATGAATAAAGAGAGAAACATTTGTAAATGTGTCAGAACTATAAAAAGAAAGTAATGGGATAAAAATTCATTTTTAAACACTTTCACACGATCAAAAGAAAAAAAGTGAAAACTTAATTAGTCTGATTCTGGCAAACTCAGTGAACAATAAACAAGTCTACACATTAAGAAACTGTCATAACTGTAATAACCTGGAAAAGCTACTCAGTTTTTTGAGGTGAAAAACATAGTATGTAATACATGGAGTACAAGACAATGTAATTAAGGAAAAACCACAAGAGGTAAACTGTGCTACCACAGTCACTTTATTTTTATGATCTCATTTAAAAGATCTGCTAAATTTTATTTAATTCAAGAGTTTCATAAGAAATAATATACAGTAATCTTTCACTTTGTTTCATGGAATTCAATTTTTAATAAATGTTAAAAGACGTTTTACCATAACCAGAGAATTACAAAACAAATTTAACTGTTTTATGTTTTATAGTTTCAACATATCTACTAATGAATTAACATTATTTTTCCAAAAGAAGCAAAATTTTTACTTAAATTATATAAAGTGCACATTAGAGGGAAAAAAAAAAATTATAAAAGAAAAAAAGAGAGAGAGAGACATTTTAATGGTTTCTGCTTACCACAGCTTTGTCAGACAAAGAAACACTGGTTATATCTTCTGTTCTGCTAGAAAGGGTTTTCACTGTTTCTTCTGTTATTAATGTATCTTGAAGGCTGTCCTCAAACCCTTCATAAAATTCATCCTGATCATCACCAAAGTCATCCTCACTTGCGGAAGAGTTCAAGTCCTCATCTGACAAAAGATTGTCTTCATCCTCTTTACTCTTTATATGCTCCATGGAAGAGCAGGAAGCACCACACAGTTTATCCACTGTACAAACTTTGGTCACTTCAACTGTACATGACTGAGTAAGACAGAGTGCAGGATCAGTACTTTTGGTATTCAATATGCTGCCTGAAGGTTGAGGCTCATCTGCAGAATTATTGTCCTCACATTGTCTGAGAAATAAGAAGAAACAAATTTTGGTACAGGTATAAGTACTTGTAAGGCAATTCTTGAAATGTATTTAATTAATCAAGATTTGTCTATAAACTTTATACACAACATGTTCATTTTTATAAGAGGCAAACTTCTGCAGGCTTAATCAGTAGTATTTCTAACACTTATGGTATTAAAATTAATTCAAAGATAATAGATGTAACAGATTTATTGTGTCTTGTAAATTCTAAATACATTCCTCCTGTCATCCATAGATATAAAACATTATTATTTGTGGGTTACCAGAATGGAGTACAATAATTAGTAAACACCCTAGTTTCTTTCACTATGATATAGTACTGCATATCAAGTATTTAAGCACATTAAGTTTCAACAAATTTTTTTTCATCTAAAAGTTGGCTAAAACTTAGTTATATTTTCAGAAAACACTGATTTCCTCAAAGAGTGGCAAGACAGGTTCACTGAAATAACATGATATTTATCAACAAATTTATTGCAGAATACTTCTTTATTCTTCATAAAAACAAGTTTGTGAAAAATATTGAGACCCAACACATGTATCATCACAATAAACAATCTTTACTTAACCTAACAAATACAGACTGGGTGGAATTCACCCAGCTCATAACCACAAAATTATCCATGAGAGTAACTGTACCATAATTTTTGTTAATGTACTCAAATCTTTAGAGGTCTTTGCAGATTAGTAGTCAACATTACAAGATTTTCAAAATATGCAAAATATCAGGTTTTAAAATTAAGTATTATGTAGTTTTTCCTTAACGATTACACATGAATATTTTCTTTCAGAATGTTGACTGTCCAATGTGCAAAGTAATTTTGATTTTAAATTTAAATATACTTTTTTTACCTAAAATATCGAGTTTTGTTTGCATAATTTTTAGATCTTTCTAGATAAAACATTTTTTTCAATAAAGTTTTATATTTAATCAGTAATTTTATCAATATTAACAATATAATGTTGGTTGATTTGACCAACCATGTAACCAACATAAAAATTAGGATATAATTTGAAATTACTTTTATTTGTTTAGAATAATTTCAAATTGCAACAGGAAATCACAAATGTTTATTATAAATAATGCGTCTTTAAATATGCATCATTTATATTTGTAAATTAATTTTTTTTATTGACCTCTGAAATGTGTATGACCAAAAATGCCTGAAACCAAACTGAAAATCATGCACTACATGTGGAGCTCATGTTATCATACCGAATAGTGTAATTTACACACTGCTAGCACATGTACTCCATCAAAATTTATCTATTTTTTCATTATATTAAACAAAATTATATTTTCATAATTTCATTTACTTTTATAATAATAATAACAATAAAGAAAACAGATGAAAAATAATCTTGTAATTAAATATGAAACACTTTTCATTAAAACTTTATTTACATCTTATCTCTTACAAGCTGATTACCTATGGCACCAGTGCATTAGATCTGTGTGTAACGTATTCATAACATCATATCTACACTCTGAGAATGGAGAAAATTGTTTCTGTGGTTCTTAACCTAGGTTCAATCGAACCCCAGGGGTTCGGTGAGTCAGTCTCACGGGTTTGGCGGAGGTCAAGACACACACACACTGTGTGTGTGTGTATTTCATTCACCCCACTTGTATGATTTGTGACGTCATGCTCAACTTCGCCATCATTGGCTGCGGCTGATCATGTCACATTACGTGGCCTTAATATCTGTGCTGCAGGGAACTTTGTGTGCTTAGCAATCGACTTGTGACTGTAGTAATTGTGCGTCAATTGTGATTTTTTTCTTAATTTTTCAATCCCTTCCTACTATGTCGAGCAAAAACAGAAAGTGGTCGGACGAATAAGTACAATATGGATTCATGTGTATAATGGAACATGATAGGAGCCAGCGTCCTCAATGCATGATTTGCAATGCCAAGTTGAGCAATTCTAGTCTAGCACTGGCAAAACTAAGAGAACACTTCCTAAAGCTTCATGGAGATGGAAGATACAAGAACACAACACTTGCTGAATTTGAGGTAAAGAGAGCCAGGTTCAATGAAAAGGCTACTTTGCTTGTTCTTGGCTTTTTACCCATTGACAAACTGATCCTCACAGCATCGTACAAAGTTGTGTACTTGATTGCAAAGCAGGGCAAACCACACACCATTGGTGAAGCAATCCTAAAACCAGCTGTGTTGAAAATGATGAATATCATGCTGGGAAAAGCTGCTGAAAATAAGTTATCCCAAATTCCTCTTTCAAATGGCACCATCAGCAGCAGAATAGATGGCATGAGTGATGACATCTTGGTTCAAGTGGTTGCAGATCTGATTTCAAGCCCAGCAAAATTCAACCTTCAACTCAATGAGACCACAGATGCTTCCAATATAAGCCAGCTTGTTTTACTCGTGCTTTATGTGAAGAACGATGAGATAAAATATTTTTTATTTTGTAAGCCTCTTACAACAACAACTAAGGCAGCCGACGTAAAGAAACTTGTGGATGACTTCTTCAGAGACAACAATCTTTCGTAGGATATGGTTTCTGCAGTTTGTTTGGATGGAGCTCCAGTCATGCTGGGACAAAACACTGATTTTGGTGTGTTGGTGAAAGCCAACGCACCACACATCATTGTAACGCACTGTGTTCTGTGCAGGCATGCATTGGCAACAAAAACCTTGTCTTCAAAATTGGTAGAAGTATTAAAAATTGTAGTGGAATGTGTGAACTTTGTGCGAAATGTACCCTGAAGCACCGCATCTTCAAAGAGCTGTGTAATGAATGGGCTCTAAATTTGAGGTACTTCTGTACCATTCTAATGTTCGGTGGTTATGGAAAGGTGCTGAATTGTGTTTTTGCGAGAGCACCAACATTGTCATGCAGAGTTCATTCTCATTTTGGCATACATGGCCGATATCTTCAATGCTCTCAATCATCTCAATCAACAGATGCAGAGCGGTGGAGTCAACATCATCGAAGCAGAAGAAAACCTGAAGGCTTTTCAAAAAAAGCTACCGTTATGGAAACAATGAACAGAGAATGATAACTTTACAAACTTTCCCCTGCTGAATGACTGTGTAAGTTAGATCAACAGATACTTCCCCACCAGATAGTCATATCCAGCATGGGTAAGACAGCCGTTTACGTTTTGTGTTGCGACAGCAAATGTCAATGATGAATACCTCGACAAAATCATTGAACTTCAGCAGAGCCAGGTTCAACAGCAACTTTTCAGAACAGCAACGCTCTCAACGTTTTGGCGTCACCAAATCGTAGCGTACCCTCTTATTGCTAAGAAAGCCCTCGAGATACTCATACCGTTTGTTACAACGTATCTTTGCGAGGAATCCTTTTCAAGGATGGTAGACATAAAAACGAAGAAAAGGAACGGACTTTGTTGCGAAAATGATATGAGTGGCACTTGCCAAGGTGAAGCCGCTCATTTCTGAACTTGTCTCTGAAAGGCAACAGCAAAAGTCACATTGATTTGCTGTAAATATTCATTGAGTTATGTTTTTGTTTTTGTGTGAAATTCATGTTTTGTTGGTTTTCTTCTTTGAACACAGTGATATTGCGTGCAACTGATGTATGGTTCATTTTGTGTACTAATAAAATATCTACTTATGTTTTGAATTTGAAAAAAAATCATATTTTATTTTTCCAAAACTTCTGGGGTTCAGTACCTCCAACAAGGTTAAGAACCACTGACTTAGACAGTAGGTGAAACAAAATGAATAGTACTCTGTCCTTTTTCACTATGGATCATGAAGTTCTAAAGTACACTCAAGAGTTTTCATCTAATCGTTTCATTCTATTTCCAATGTTTATACTACTGCTAATGACAGAAGAAGAAATTGACGAGTAAAAAAAAGCAATGGATCACCACTCCTTACTTAGTTTGATATTTACTCTGCTTTGAAAACAAGCTGAGGTAGGATTTACCAACTTGTTGATAGTATAATTCTTATGGCAGTTGTAAGAAACTATTCAAATCCTGGCTCTCAGAACACCGAGTTAGAACTTGTCAGTACAGTGGTTGCAACAAAAACTGTCTAAGGTACTTTATAACAGTGATAAAAAATATTTAAGATGTCTCTATGCAATTGTTGTAATCCAATACAATAAACTAGGGTAGTTGCAATTTGGTGGTAATATAGGTGTGAAAGTTCTTATGAACATCATGTTTCCAGTATTACCATGCTCATACAGTAACCAATAAATGCATACTTTCTATTATTTTTGTGGTACAGTGGGGTTTCAGTTACCCTATGTTACATAGTTGTAAGCATACATGCATGCACATACATATATACACATAATTATTACTATTTACAAGTAAATAAATTTCAGTTATTTTTCTTAATACATAGAACAGAAATAAAAACTTAAGAAAACACTAATCTCTACTACTTGTGGTAGTTTGAAGTTCTTGATGATGAGAAACCCATTTGAAATTAAAATGCATCTCAAAATGGCTGGTATTGGTATTAACACTTTTATTGATAAGGATAGAAAGTTTCAACCTTCCTAGGTCATCTTCAGGTTAAGTAAGAGAGTTTGCAAGTGACTGTCACCAGACAAATCTCAAAAACAAGACTGTAGGGGGCACTGCAGTTGGATGTTAGGTTATTAATCAGTATTGGTATAAGGGTGTTCCTTTGTTTTTGTGAAATTTTGGTTTTAGTTGCTGTATAAGTAGGGCTTCTTTGATTTTGCATTTGTTTATATTTGTTTCCCTACTTAGTATCTGGATGTCTTCTAATGTAATGTTGTTTTCATTTCATTTGCAGTGTTCAAAAATGTGTGAAGGTGCTTTTTTGTGTTATTTCAATCTAGTTTCCATTTTTCTGCTTGTTTCTTCAATATAGAAGTTGTGGAAGTTGTTGCATTGTATTTTATAAATTATGTTGGTGTTGTGTTTGTCAGTGTAGTTTTTATATAGTATGGACTATTTTTGTTCCTGATTTTTGAATAAATTTGATGTTTACTGGAGTGTTGAGTTTTGTTACAAGTTTTTATCAAATTTTGGTTATTCTTTTGCTGCTGTCAGGAACATATGATATGCAGCAATGTAAGGTTTTGTAGTTTGTTGTATCTTGGGATTTATTGTTGTTTGTTTGTTATTGTCTAGGTGTTTAGTATAATTTTTCCACAGTTTTTGAAGAAAATTAGATATTAATGAAGTGTTGTTTTATTTTGTTGATTTCATCGTTAGTTTTATTGGGTGAACATAGTTTTGTGGCTGTGTTTATTTGGCTTCTTAATATGTTGAGTTTTTGTTTTGTTTCATGCACTGAGTCTCAGGGAATGTATAATCCAGTGCAGGTGATTTTAATGTGGATTTCTGTTTTGAATTGTGTATCAGTTCTAGTGATCTTCAAGTTAAGAAATGCTATTTGGTTAGTTTTTTCCTGTTCACAGGTGGACTTAATGTTGGGATGTATCGAGTTAACACGACTGAAAGAACTAAGTGTGTGTTCTATAAATGTGAATCCTGCAACTGCATCGTCAACATACCTGTACCAGTATTGTGGTGGGTCTAAGACTGAATTTATCGTTTGAGATTCAATCTGTTTCATAAAAATGTTGGCTAAAACTGCTGACACAGGATTCCCTATACTTTGGCCATTTATTTGTAGGTAGTTTTGGTTATTGAACATAAAGTTAGTTTTGGTGATGGTTGGTCCTCTTTCCTCTGATTGTTCCTCAATAAATGTTGATTTATTACCTGTCAACCCTTGGAAAGACAACAGCTCTATAAAGGTCTATTAAAGGATTTAGCAATATCTCTGACGTTCAATGTCAACAGTCAGATAATTACTTTTAGTTCTTAACTACTCGACCTATGGGCCTGGATGAGATAAAACATTACCTTTGTCCTTCCTCAATTCACAAGTCTCTTCTTTCAATTCATGATTGAGTTAATGCACAAATTTGTTGGTAACATACAAATGTAATTAGTCAGTGTATGTTATGCACTTTCCCCTGTTTCACAACTGCTGTAACTCATATGTCAAAGAACAAACTTGTCTAAGCACAAAGAAATATCCTTTCCAGCATGAACAAGTTGCATCCATGCCACTTGCATATACCATAACCACATCAATATTTAATGGTGGTATATTTTTCCTTCACCATTATATTACAGCACCTTTTCTGTTGAGCATGTGGGAAAGCCTTTCCAAAATGATGGCTTACAACCTCTTGCACACCAACTCTACATATTCTTGCAAACATTGTGGGATGTCTGGTTCAGGGAAAGGATCACAAATTACATGTACAAAGACTTCCTGTAAAAACAAACATGTTGGTCTTTGCTAAGTTACTCTTTATTCCCTCATGAGATACAGTCAGGTTTATTCCTGTCCATTTAATTAGGATAAACAAACTTGGCAAGCATATGACTGAAAGTCTGTATTACCCATTCTGTTAAAACATCAGACTGCAGTGACAAGTTAAAGAGTGTCTTCACCACATCCAACATTTTACACAACTCAGAGAACAGCTGGTTGTTGTAAAGTTAGCTCCTTGATACATGTGGGTTTATTTTGGTTTACCAAACTGTCCTATCTAGTGCATTGCAAAGACATCAGCTACAGACTGTGCCAATGTGTTGAACAATAGATAGCCCTTGACCCACTTTGTAAAATAGTTAAAAGTTGTAAGTACAAGTTGATAAACTTGTTCAATCTCTGGAAGTGGGTCAAAGATATTCTCTGTAAATGAGAACCAACAACTCTGAAAAAACTTACTCTGTTTTGGTGACTTTTTCTCTGGATGGCACACAACAAAGTGTCAAACCAGCACTAAACTGAATAGTTTCTTGCATTATAACTCAGGAAGATACTTAACTATTGTAAACACTGAGAATCATGAGAATGCAGTGTTTGATAGCATACTTTCCTACAGTTGTAACTGTTCATACAAATGTTACAAGTTATTACACAACAAGAAATGCCCATGCTAGATCTATGTCCTTCTTCTGCTCTTACTAAAGTTCCTGATGTGCTAACTTTGGCATCCATCTACTAGTGGAATTGCCTATCGCATGGCTTGATATTGTCACAACAACAATTATGATTCTCACATAGCAACCAGCATCAGGGAATTAATGAATGGATGTTATAGGCCTGAACAATGATGAATGAATAAATCATACTCCTGTTGTGCTATTAATTTAAAGACAATCACTCCTTTTAGATTTTTAGAGTTTGTCAATTACTTATTAACACACGGTACACTAGTAATGAACTTTATACCAGGTAAGTTATGGTGATAGTGTTTCATGAAGGCTACAACTACCAGCAGTTCTTTTCTCAGTTGTATAACATCCATATATAGCATCGTCAAACGTAATTATTGTATGAAATTAAACATACTACTCCATCCCACTAGATAATAGTATTCCAATTCCACAAACACTGTCACTGGTTTCTAATAAGAACTCACAGCCTTGTCATGAATATGTCAGTTCTGGGACTTCCACTAAAACATGCATAAGAGACCAAAATGCTTACTCATACTTCTCGCTTTAGTAAAAGCATAATTCTATTTTACTGAGAGTGATGGTATGGTAATTATGGAGAAGGTAGTCACAAACTGCAGGTAGTATAATGCAAAACTATAGCAAGAGACTACAGAATTCTTCCTTGGTTGTGAGTTGAGACCAGTCTCTTACCAATGCTATCTTAGCATAATTGGTAGAAACTCATTCTACCCACAAAATGACCGAGAAAAATTATATTTCCATAAGCTTGAACACAGCATTTCCTGGTTTTAGTTTCAAGGCAGCCATTTGTGTCTTCTAAAATGCCATTTTCAGGTAATAAGCCTCAAATTTAAATGTGCAATCAAACACTAAATTTTCATAAATACAGACAAAGCTTTTTTTTTTTTTTTTCCCCCAATAGCAACTCTTTCAGTCTTTAGTGCATACTTGACTAGCCTCTCAAAATTAGTGAGCACATTACACAGGCTGAATGACATAACACAAAATTCATACAAGTCAATCTTTTAAGCTAAAATTAGATTTATATCTGTTCTATCCAATTTTACTTGCCAATATCTAGACATCAGCCAATCTTTTGAATGCATCCATTTGTAAAAAGTGAAAGCCACTGATGCAAGTTATCACATTCATTCATCTAAAATAAATACTAAACCTGGGTGAACAGGGATGCCTATGTAGCAGTTGTTTAATCAGAAATATATTACCTCTATCCAATTTTATGTTTAAGTTATTGTTATCCAAACCAGTCAACTATATGGTCTTATGAATACATTATAATGTGTTCAACCAACAGGTCACTGAGTTTGTGATGATGAGAAAACCCACTTGTAGATGAAATTATATATATGTAAAAATGGCTGGTATGGATAGAGAAAGGACTATGTAGAGAAGCGAACGTTTCAACCTTCTTTGGTCATCACCAGATTCAAAGAACACAAAAAGTCACCTTCACATGTTTTCAAACACTGCAAATCAAACACAACCACAGAAAACACCCAAATACCAAATAAACAAACATAAATGCAAAAGTAATCAAGCCCAAAATAAACCAATACAAAGGAACACCTTTATACCTATATTAATAAATATAATCCAATGTATGACCTCTACATTCCTACACTCAATTACACAACCGCCTTCAAACATGTGGTCAGCTATTGGTCAGTTACTTCTTTCTTTGTGAACGTGATGATGACTGAAGAAGGTCAAAACGTTGTTTGCTCCTCTACATAGTGCTTTCTCTACCCATACCAGCCATTTTTACACATAAGGTCACTGAGTTGCTGTCACTGCATTGGGTCCAGATCATTTGCACAATATTCAACCAATGATTTGAGATTTGCTGACATCTGTGTATTTATTTCAGAACATCACCCCAAAGCTATAATTAACCTTGATACCTCCACTTAATGTACACTTCTGATGAACATTTCAGTACAAAGCTGGACAACAGCAGGACTTCATCCCTCATAAGACAAATAACTGCTCAAGGGCCTAAGCTAACATTTTTTTTTTTAAACAAAGCACTTCATTTCACGTGTGGGTTCTATAGCCATTTTACATGGTACACAGTTACTAGACTTTGTCTCCAGTAAACCAAGACACAACACTTTTGTATGCAATAGTACTGTTACTTCCTCTTCCACATCAATTCTGTAAGTTCACTTATCCTGGGTTTGCTTTGGCTGGCATCAAATAACTCTCTTAGTCTTTCAGTTCATCAGTTGCACAGGAATAAATGACTGAAACATTCATTCCAGGATGCTGATACCAGAACCAACACACATTGGCAACAACTGCCTTCATACTGAGAGTGATGTAAACTAGTCATAGTTGGAGATCTGCCTCTCCATTTATTTATTTCTAGTTTATTGTTATTTGCTAGAACACAGTTAGTATTCATTGGTTAGAGTAGTAGTTTTATTTGGAGGGCTTGCAATGACTGTACCTACATGTACCAAAAATTCAATCTCTTGTCCTTGAACCTTTACAGCTAGGTACCAAGCTTTACCTAGGCCAGGTAGAGCTGAACTGACCACTAAACCTTTCAGTGCAACCAACAATTACACTCCTCCAAATAAGTAGCTAAATTTCATTTAGGCTCCATTAGTTTTACTGGAGTCATAGCAGTGGCATTTACCATTTTCTCTTCACTCTTTTAGACTCGCCAAACCACCAAATGATACAATACTTTCTGTACGGCAAGATATGGGCAATTCACATGATTTATCCAGTATTCCACATAAAAATCACATGCTTTGCTCTGCTCTTTCAGAACTCAGTACAGGAGAAATATAAATCACAAGAAGACTGGGACAGCCATGCCTGTTCACTGGATACCAGTGTGGTTATGCTGCTATGTTGGAATGTATGAGTGGTTGTTCAACCATTGGTATGACTTGTATTCAGCATGATGAAGATATTCAAGTAGAATAGATTATATATGGTGAAGTGATTGCAGCTGCTCTTGCAAGTTTTTGGTTTCTTCTTCTCCTGCAAATAGTTAGAAGTTACTACTTCTTACCTTGTTACATAAGAAACAACCTTTATGAGGGTAAGAAAATCCATCACGGTCAGGTGGTAAAACTCATTGCTTCCTGGAAGTCTCTTAATGAGCTTATCCACCAAATATGTCTTCTCAATCTGTAGAAGGCATTGCTAGGTAATTTTCCCTATGTAGATGGTGCCCTTCTTTCAAGACTTAAATTAGACTCAATGGATTGCCCAATTTTACAGCAGATTGAACAGTTGGCACAGCTTGGCAATGAATGTATTACAATTCCATGCTGTATTTCACTTCAGTACTCAACAAAATCCACGACGAGACCACTCAAACTCAAGATCAGATTCTGCATATCTTGTTCTTAAAAGCAATCATTCCAGGAAAGTTATGTGTCTAAAGTGTTTTACAAAATTGTCCAAGTCTTTTTACTGCTGTATCTTTGAAGAACTGTGGATATATTTTCTTTGATTCATTCACAAAAATCTGTTGTTACAGTAAAAAGCCTCTCCCATATTAACTTTTTGGTCAACACCTGGCAGTGATGTTATAGATATTTGGGCTTAGGGTGGTAGATAATCTTTGAGACCCTGTCCCTTGAATAAAAAAAATGGATCCCTGGTCCAGGAAGAAAGAACAACTAGTTGCTATGTCTCTTATATTGGTTCTGCTCAATGACAGATTTTATTGGCAGGATATCTCCTTGTTTGGAAAGACTTTACTGCCCAAAGATTACTGTCCTCATCCTTATGGTCTGGCCATCTCACTTAATAGCAAAATTGCCAGTTGGCAAATGCCATCTACTAACTGCACCTTCAGCATTTCTTGTGGTTTTGACCACAGCTAGTGAAAATACTCTGGCTGGTAATGGTCTGAGAGTTCTATGCAGACCATTTCATTCAACCTCATACTCAACAGAAGTCATGCCATTCACTGGGACTTTCAGTCAGTTCTGTTTTTCTTGTACTGAAAGCTGTTCTTCAGGGGAAGGAGAATTTGTTCAAAGTAAATTGGTGTAACAGCTGCCAGCAATTCTATATTCAAATATGAAAGTCATGGACCCTTGCAGCATTAATAAATGCTATATGTCCAGAAGAGGGCTTCTTCTGGACCTTGACAACTCTCATCTTTCAGTGACTAACTCTCACTATTGTACACAAGTCCTTCAAACTATGAAAAATGCCAGTTTTGTAAAATAAAGCATATTTAAACTTAAATAAACAAGAGTTTAAGTAACAAGTGATATACATATCAAATGAAATGCAAAAAGTGTCCACAAAAAAGGCAACTTGTTTTCACAGCACCATCATTTTCTTTTTCCTGTTGATTCTTGTATTTTAAGAAATCACTGAGTGCTAAGAAAGGTCTGCTGATTAATGAGACAAATTATTTAGTGCAATATAATTCTACATTCTCTGAATGAATCTGCATGAAAAAGAGACTGAATACCAATGTACAATCCTAATAAACAATTCTTAATTAAACAAATATACAGAAAAGTGAAATTCACTTGGTCACAAAGGATAGTCACTTTACTGAGGAGATAGGTTTGAAGTTATCCTAATATATTCAGATTGTAAGAAAAATTAACTATTGATATCCTGTTACAAGCTGAATAAATATCATATTACTTGATTTGTTAACCAGACAAAACCAGAACAACTGGTGCTACTGCATGACTGGTTATTCATAATAAAACATAAGAAAAATTGTTACCTTCATAGATCACCTTACTGCCAGTAGAAAAAATAATTGACTAACTTCACATATTAAAAGATATCTTGCAGCTGTTTTTATCAAGGGAAGATAAAAGATGCAACTCTACATGAATGATACAGAACAACAGGTAACTAAACCAAAAGAAACAATGTTTGGTGAAAACTGCACAAATAAACAAAATTTGAAAAATTCTTTTATCAATATAAGGAGGTATAAAACACAAGGTATGCTCATGTACCACAAATATAATTAAACAGTAATGTAATGTAAAACATAACGTGCAGAAGTTAGCTTCAAGTGATTACACTGAAACTAATAGTCTCATAACATTTATAATATACTTTTTTAATAAAAACTAATTACACTAAATATGGATCACTAGTTTGTAATAATATCACTTAACAATGTTAGGCAATAAAGAAACAATAGAGTTGACTTAATATATTGGAGGAAGGCTTAGTAATATTTAAGATACATCCTAGTGCAAACTTTAAAGCTTCATTAACTTTCAGAAAATGTGGAATTTGACCATGATTGCAAATGACAATTATAACATCGGATTACTGAAAATTTCCACTACTATATGCCTGACAGTTTATAAAAGTACAAGTATAATAACAAAAAATATACAGTACCTAATTACCCACAGCTGACTTTTAAGTTACAGAATAAAACAGCATTATTTCTGATATTTATTATAGCTGTACTTCCTTCCTTGGAAAAAAAACTGAAGAATACATTGAAACATCTAACTTAAACATAATTTAACACAGTAGAATCAAGTGGTTGTATGATTCAAATTTTCTAAAGACATTTATCAGTTAAGTGTGAAGTCACTATCTATCACACTGGGACCAGTAATTTTTCTCATTGTAAAAAAAATATCTCGGTAGATAAAACAAAACTAAATAATAAACCTCACATGAATATTAGATTTTTTATTTTGTTTTTGGTAAACCATGAAGCAGCTGTATTTTAATTTTACAAACTCAGTAACAAATTATTTTTAATATTGTTAAGGGTAACTTTACACTTATTTCTTTTTCTTAGCAGAATTTCTTGAAGTTAAATGGGATGACATATTGTCTTCAAGATGTTCTACAATCACATCTTAATAAACTATTTCCATCACAATGATAACAGTTACAAAATATCTTTAATTTCACTGGTAACTTTACTTGTTAAACCCTTCTTTAAGTTCAGCAGTTTGTGTGGTTGTTTTCTCAAAAGAGTAATAAGGTAGGATTTAGGAATATCAAACAGTACAACACACATGAATTGTTCTTACTGAATTTGTCTTCTCCTATAATATAATTCTGAGATCTTATTTATTTTTATCCACACGTAATGTTTTCTTTGCTTGTAATGTATACTGACTAACTCTTAAATACATATGTACATTGCTAAGGAACTATATTGCATATCTATGTGAATATAATGTCATACTACATTTTAAATTAAAATGTTAAAACACTTTTTGACCATTTTTTACTTACCACTAACACTATTTAAGTGATTGTAGTATAACAGTTATTATAATTTTAACACATTACCCTGAACAAGGTGTAGCAAATCACACTGGTTGGATAAAATGACTTGTTATGTGTTTGTCTGTTTGAAAATTTCACAGAAAGCTACACAAGGACCATCTGTCCCTAATTTAGCAGTGTAAGACTAGAGGGAAGGCAGCTAATCATTACCACTCACCACCAACTCTTGGTCTATTCTTTTACCAACAAATAGTGGGATTGATCATCACATTATAATGCCCCACACAGCTAAAAGGGCAGGCATGTGTGGTGCGATAGGGATTTAAACCCACGACCCTCATATTACAAGTTGAGCTCCCTAAAAACCTGGCTATGCTACCCTCAATTATGATGTGCAAGTTATTTCTACCTACAAATTGAAGAGAAAAATGTATCAACTTACAGGTTTCTCTGGAGCAAACTGCTTGTCTCTTTTGTACAATCTTCTACTTTACACATCTCAGATCTAGTACTGGAAGTTGGTGATGTTGCATGGTTGGATGTATTTAAAGAAAGGGAAGTCTCAGAGGAGACAGGTATCTCGGTCCCAGAGGGCATCGAGTAAGTCAAGACTGTGGTGTCAAAATCCAGGACATTAGCACCTAAGGTTGGAAGGCTGGACAAATCTATCACACAATGAACTCTCCTGAAGCCTGACTGGATAAGTCTGTAGTAAAAAAATTATTTCACTATGAAAAATTGTAATTTAACAGAAAAAACAATGCTTCATTCTCTTTCATGCTACCAAGAAAATTCAATCCATGTTACCAAAATAAGTATCATAACTGATATATGTAAAGAAATTTAACCTATTTTGGTGACATGTTGCTACTACCAAAAAATAAATTAAAAAATGTATGTAACAATGGATATCCCCCTTAACTACAGAAAAAATAGGTATCCTGAGTGACAGGAAGAGAAATTGTTAAATCTTTTAATTCAAAATATGAAAATAATAGTGAGTGTACTTTATAGTCCATTACCTTGTAATTGGGAATATAACTGTATAAAGTTTTTTCTTTTCAAAATAAAGTTAGAGAAATAGTCAAAGGAGAGAATTTTTATAAAGTGTACATGTTCTCATAAAAAGAATTTTAAATTTTTGAGGAGGTGATGTTTCGGTGATGAATACAAAATCCAGAAATATTACAAGTTAGTTTCTTGTAATTTGAAATAATAAGAGGAAATGACATTTTGTTTGCAATACTTTCCATTACAGTATGTTCAGAGTTTGAAACTACAATCTGGAACCTTTTTCACATTTAGTTTTCTTCTCTTTACCAACTCTAGGCTGGGTTTTATAATGGGAAAGTCACAACACCAATGTCACTTTGAGACATTTCCTCTTCCAGGTCATTCCCTCTTCCATAACAAACGAGGTATCTCTTTCTGATTCCATTCACATTTACTACATTCACTTGTTAAATTTCTGAGAAAGAGTATTTTGTGATGAATCGGAGATCCAGAAATGTTACTAGAAATTACAAGTTAGCTGCTACTAATGTGTGCATGTCAAATAAAATATAATGAATGTCAGATGTTTGTAGTGGCATTACTATCAAAAGTTCACTATTATTTCTTTTGCTGTTGTTGAAAGCTTAACAATTTATTCTTTGATTTCATAAAATGTCCTCAATGTTATTAGCCAAAAATCTTATCTTTAGCACTTGCAATGTCTCCACTGAATTAATTGAGGCATTTCCTTTTTTACCACAATTTTTTTCTCTTTGGTTTTCTGTCTAATGACCTTAAAAATGGATTTTCTTTTTCTGGCTTGAAAAGTTGTCACTATTTTGGTATTTTTTAACTAGTTCCCCAGCAAATAACTTGATTCTTTCTTTTGGGTTTATCTTGTTCTCCAGCATTAAATATTTCCTTTATATCTTTAAGAAAAAATGTTTTGTGCCCACACATTTCACCCTTTCTCAGCTGCTTCTTCCACTCCATATGAAGTAGATATGACATATCAATCTTTTAGCACCCACATGGTCAGTTGTTGTCAACTCTTTCAGTTTCTTGCATCCATAATTGATAGTTGACTGGCAATTTGCATATACAAAGCTTTCTGTACAACATAAGAGATCATTTCTCTTGCATTGCCTTCCATTCAGGTATGTTCAGTCTAAAACTACAATCTGGAGCTGGATTTTTCTTGCCACACCTGTTTCAACACTGATTTCAACTTGAGACATTTCTTCCAATTCACTCCCCCTTCCTTAAACAAACAAGATGTCATTCCTATCTTATTCCATTTGCATCTACTACATTTATATAATAAATGGAGCATCTTAAAAATTAACTTTGTAGCTGTGTCTTCACGATTTAGTTTTGAATCATCTGGGCCTCAAGAAACCAACCAAAAGTGCTCAGAAACAAATGTTTCTCTTCATCCCACTTGCAAAATTGGTTAACTCTGTATGTGACATTATAATTATAGTTTTGTAACAGAAAACAAAGTGATCTGGAGTAATAGGTTGGAAACACAATTGGTTCGTGCCACTTCATGTGGAGAAAATGCTATAAAAAAAGGTATGGTGCATAAGTTGGTTGAATGTGGTTGGTAACTGAAGCTTCTGATCTGATACAATTACAGTGCAAATATCAACTGGAAGCAGTGAGATTAGACATCAGTGTACACCTGTCCCAGATGCATGCAACCCCACTATGATCAACCATTTATCTGACGTAACGTTTCAAATATTAGCAAGAAATAAAACTTTGAGTATTTTGACAACAGTAAAATGACAAACAAAAAATAAGAAACCAAGTATGAAAAAAAAAGAATTATTTTGCATTTAAAATGAACATAGATTAATTAACAGATCAATCATGAAATTGATTCTCCTTTTACAGCTAAACAGCATGATAAGTGTTTCTGGAAAAGGTAAATGCTCAAGATTGTTGTTGGTTCTGATTGTCAAGTTAATGTATGGTGTTGTAAGGAGAAATGTGTGTTCTGCACTTCTAGTGTATCTGCAATACTGTTTATTTTGGATAATAGTGAACATTTGTGTTTGAATTTTTGGTAATATCTGGTTGAAAAGGTGGTTTTTCTTTAACATTCTCTAGCTTGCCTGCTTTGTTAAGTTCCAGGTGTATAAACAAAAAAGTATAGTGCTATTCTAAGTTCTCTGAGTTGGGTTGATTCCACTTTAATAAAAAAAATTATCCAACATATTGCAGGTTACAGGGTTTCCATATTTGAATAATGGCCTCATATGCATTTTATAGATTAGGATTGCAAAATAGGTATTGCATCCTTTAGTGTAACCATTGAATTTAAGCAGATAAATTATTTGACTAACTTTCCAAGGTCTTTCATTAAAGTAGTCATTCCTTTTCAGATTGCTACTGTATATTTGTAAGCTTACTTTATTAATCTTTTTTGTGTTCCTTTTAATTTTTCTAAGAATATGATAACATGGGTTTTGGAAAGGTTGAAAATAATACATCACATGACTATATGGTCATGTGTCTGCTGAAGTTTGTTGACAGCAACGAAGGAGCCTCTTGACATGCTCTGTATTGAGACATTGTCTTTAAACTATTAGGCACATGTTTGGTTAAATTCTGGAAAGCTTATGTTGTTTACAAAAATGACAAAGCAATCGGCTAAGTATGGATAACTATGGGACACTCCTGCTTGTAGGGTAATGGTTGGGATGATTTTACAACTGATTTTAATCCTGACAGAAATCCAACTGATTACTTTTTGGGAATGTTGTATTTTAGCATAAGTTGTATTTACAGGTCATTGTGCCGAATGCTATCAAATGTTTTTTTTTCTTCACATCTAGGAATGCAATAATTGTGTCATGATTACAGCTAAAATTATGAGATGATTCAGATTCTGATTTGATGGTCCACAACCTATCTGTTTTCTAGACATATTTTGTAATTAAGTTGTCAGATTCTACATGAAAACTACATTGTTCCACGAGTCTAATCAATCAAACTACACTGTTCAACAAGTCTGAGCTGTAATAGAAGTTTAAGAGGCTTTATTGGTTGAAAATTACTAAGATAGTTAAGGTTACTCCCACTTTTAGGGAAAACTGTGATAATGGTGGTTTCCCACTGACTGGGAGAATAACCTAAAATTAAAGAAAGGTTATATAAAGAGAAATGTGATAGGAGAAGGCTAGAAGCATTCTTTAAAGCTATGTTTCTTATCCTGTCCTCACCAGAAGGATTTTTAAGTTTAGAACTGTTTTTCTTCAATTCAGTTATAGTAACTGATCTAAAAATGCTGTTTGCAGTACTTTCAGGGTTGATCAATACTGGGAAATCCAGTCTGAAAAGTGTAGTTTGTCAATGATATGCTTATTGATTATTATGAAATGATTAGTGTTAAAACTGGTTGAATTAGGTGTAGTGAAAGTTGTTTCATAAAAACTAGCAAGATGTTGGCTTTGCTTTCATTTGTTGCTATCAAAGTATTGTCATTTTAATGGTGTGATGCATTTTAGCCACAGGTTTGCTACAAAATGATTTTAAACTTTAAACTTGCATCACAAGAGGGCAGGATCGGCTTTCTAGCTGTTTAGGATTTGGCAATTATTGAACCAGTTTATGTTCTGGTATTTTTTTTACCATTTTTTTTAATGCCATTATTGGCTGTATTGACTTTTGGCTGAATGTTTCAGTCTTGAAATAAAATGTAAAATTTACACATTTGTTGTCTTTTCTCTGATCAGTATAAGAATTTCTGAGGTTATCTGTCACACTTTGGCATTTGTTATATTTTTGCATATGTTTTCTAAAATGATTTGTCAGGCTTAAAGAGAGCAGACTTATACAGCATTTGGATACATTAGATAATGTTTTGCAATAGTTTACAGTCATCTTTAGTAAAAGATCCTATATAAAAACTAAAATATGAGGTTTTTTCTAGTATTACCACTTAAATATTCATCATAAAAAGAAACTATAGATGAGGAACACATCCAGCTGAAAATGCAAAAACTAGTAGTGTAAAAATATAAAAGAATTAGAAACTAAACTGTTCTATTAACTTGTATTTTCCTCAAAGGCATATGAAAGGAAAAAAGGTACAAGAACAGGATAAGCTTAACACTGCCAATGGCAAAACATTCATTACACTCACAGTGTGAAATTTTGTTCTAATGTTAAGTAATTACTACTACAAGTTATTACATAAAATGCCAAACAATTAATACAATCAACAGATATTTCAAGATAGCCTTAGCATTATACAATCCTTTAATGTACATTGATCTTCACCAATTGCTAAGCCAATAAAATTTGGTATGTATTTGCATGTTACAAGTTATAATAAAGTTTGATTTAATTTTTGATGTTAAAAGGAAAACTTGTACAATTTTTTTTCATTATGAGTCACTGAAGTACACTTAAAGGTGGTACAATTGTTTAAAATGTGATATACTTGCTCACCCTACTTTCAGGGAAATCTTACAGATTCTTAATATTTCTATTTACCAGCCTGCATGTGAATAATAATAAAACAAACCATGTTACTGACTGTGAAAACAAAACCAAGTTTAATGAAGCTAAAATAACACAAAAAGATAATGCATTATGTTTAGTTGCTAATCTTATCTATAATAATGGCCTGTTGAGTAACATACAATAAAACCCATTCATGCCCACGATTAGCTGACTAAATGTGTTTAAAACCACTACACTTAGTTACTGTATTAACTCTAGGTAGGAAGAGGTCAAACACACCTAACCCTCCCAGTTCTTTAACACTTAACACCCAAAAATAGAAGAGTATGTGTGTGTATTATTTCCTAAGATGGCTCATAAATAAACAACATTGAGGCCATGCATGGGCAACTTTAACAATTTATCAAAATTCTTTTGCTTTACACATTACTTACTCAAAGATATTTATAATTTTCCAACTCAAGAATAATAAGTTTTTTTTATAAAGTTCTATTACCATTATTATTTAAACCTTAATGTTTAAACTCTTAAGAGTGAAAAGATCCAGCAATGGACACAACATTTACAAATACTTATCTTAGAGGTTTTCCTGATGAAACATGCCTATAAAATGATTTAAACATACACCCCCAATTTATTTAATCCTTAAATTACCTCCTTACTTTGATATTGTTTATCACCAGTGGGGTCCAGACATTACAATATTAAGTGAAACCATTAGATTTTTCTTGTTAGCTAAAGTTACCCAACTGCTTTGCAAAATTATATAATAAGACCCAAGCAATAATGAGATTGATTAGCTACAATGCTTATGGTATCTTTGATTTTAATTAAAAGTTTGAGTATGACTAACATGTTATTAGGAATCTCCCCAACCAACAATCATGAACCCACAAGAAATTAATTACATTAAATACACAAAAATCTCTTTCAAAAGTCACTGTGGTTTTGTATGAATCACAATGGTGGTTTATTAGGGTTAACAAAGCTTTGTTACTTTTTACTTCTTGGGAAAAACTATTCAGTTGGAAAATACTGATGTACAAGTTTGTTGTATGACAGACTGTCCTGGAAAATTAGTAAAATGTTTTTTTTTGTAGAAAGACAAATGCAAGTCATATTTATCAAAATTCTTGCACTTTTCAAGTTACATGCAGTTAGTTTCTCTGTGGCTTTTAGTCATTACCAAAGCTCAACATATTTCATTTTGGTATGATTTTACAAAATTGTGTAAAGATGAACAGTAAACCACATTTAAATTTCCTGACACACAACCTGTCTCAACATTCGGTACCTCACAGCAAGTTACCAGTACTGCATCTAGTGAAATGACAGTTATATCTTTATATGGAACAACATAAACACCTGTTTTATTTACCACCTGCTTATATGTGACAGATGAATGGATGTGTCATGGAAGAAACTTATCAACATATGACTTGCATCACGTTTCCAGTCAAAGCTCCTTATTAATTATACTGAGTGATGTTACCTACTATACATGAGCAGCTTTTGTTCCTAACCTTTGTTTTCATAGATTTTCACCTGTTATGAGATGCTGCACTATTTACCATGGCTGTTATATGAACTGTTTTTTTAATCTTTGTGGATGGTCCAAGTACTCCAATATGATCTATATTCTTTCTTTTAACATGTCAAGGATAAATACATGCTTGTGTTAGAAATTCTAAATCCCCGATCTGAACTTATCTTTATGACTTGATTGTATGAATAAATTGCATCAGACAGTTACTCCAAAGCATTCTTAACAGTTCTGACTTTACTCAGGTAACAAGAATATCAAAATACACTTCTGATACTTCTTAACTTTATATCTGCTGTGATTAAAATCTTGCTTGCAGATTTGCATAATCAAAATAATTTTAATATAATTGACTCTTCCTTTTTCACATATATATATATTTTTCATTTTAGAGATGTACAAAGAAACTGAGTCTCATACATTTAGTTGTATACTTTTTTATACAAACAACATGGCAAAATTAATTCATAACCACAAAGACATTACTTTCCAAATTATTTTAAATATTGGCAATCTTCCCCTTTTTCTTAATTATTAAAACTATTATTAACAAAATTATTATTTAAACTGTATTAAGTACATTTAAAGCTGGGATAGATTTTTAATTTAAATACTTGCACTAATAGTTTGATTTCATATATATTTCATATTAAAATAGAGTTTTGATTTACAAGAAACCAAATAAAATCTACAGAACTCCAGATACTTGTGGATGTGAAGCTTTATACATAATAAATCTGTGAATTGTTTATCTAAATTATTTACTTTCAAGCAAAATACCACAACTCAACTGCAAAACCTGCTTACAATCTAAATGTTTCATAAATAAATCATTCACCATTATTTTAACATTTTGATAAAAATGCATTGAAAATGGCAAGCATACCCACAGGGCATGGGGGGTGATATGTTCACAGAGAACTGAAGAAAACAAGGGGGGGGAAGAAATATGGATCAGATAGAGAGACAGAAAAATCACTAAGAATATCAAGATTAAGATTTGGCTTGTTTTTTCTTCACTTATTTTCTTATTATTGGAATGCAAGTACATACATGTCAGTAAGCAACTGAACAGTGGATCAAGTGAGATGATGCAATGACCAATGTAAATCTGCATCAAACTTTTTTTATGTCGCATTATGGCTGAATAATGAATACATAGAATAATGTTTTTTCTTAATTGTATTATTAGATTTTATTTTTATCTATACATAATTTAATAAAATTTAAAATATTTTTGGCCATATTTTTTGCATACCAGTGCATAGGGAGGTAGGGAGGGTCAATTGAATAATGAATAAATAGAATTTTTTTTAAGATTGCACTAATCATTTTCATTAATTTTTTGCACATTTTTAGACTAATCAGTTTTTACCTTTTTCTATATATGTAAAAACGATTGATGCAAGTTGAGAAAATTCTACGTAGAGGAGCAAACAACCTTCTTCGATCATCGTCATTATTCAACCCCCTTCAAACATGTGGTCAGCTATCGCTCAGTTACCTCTTTCTTTCTCTGTGAACCTGACGATGACAGGTCAAAACATTGTTCGCTCCTCTACATAGAATTTTCTCAACCCATACCAGCCATTTTTACATATACATTTTTCTCTACAAGTGGGTTTCTCATCATCACGGATTTACCTTTTTCTGTTCTAGATCTTTTCCATAAATACAAAGATGCTGGGAAAAGACATGCATCTGATCGTCACAAAGTCAAATGCTTAGAATGTGAAATAGTCATGGACAATGACTGTAGAAACAGACATATTCAAAGCTGCCACAATGATATACTGAAGACTGGTAGAAGGCTAAAATCATATCAGAATCACAAAAAAAGGTATCAAAGTTTTTTGTTCAGCTGCATATACATCATCACTTGCAATAGATATCAAAACTAATAAACACTCAGTAGAAGTAGAGACTCATTCAAACTGACAAGAAATCAGTTTGACCCACTTTTGACAAAAGTTGAAAGCACTGTTTCAAAACAGGCACACAGTTTTCAGGAAGAAACTCTTCTGGTAGAGGTGGAACCTCTCACAGTAAACTCTGATTCATCCAGTGATAATTCAGTAGATGATCAAAATGAAACTATTCAGAAACAGCAGTCAGCAGAAAAAGTTAGTGGTTTTGAATATGCTGGTCCACAACTTATCAAATTCCCATCTCAGATTATCCATGGGATTTGTCGATCATTTCAAGCTAAGTGGTATAAAGAATTCCTTTGGGAATCTTATTATCAGGATTCTAATTCTGCAACTTGTTACCCTTGTGAAAAGTTTGCTCCAGAATATTGTAACACATTCACATTTGTTAAATGGTCAAAACCAGAAAGATTTCAAAAACATGCTAATAGTGTATGCCATCAAAATTCAATGACAGCATGGATCCATTCAAAAGCAACAGAAATTCATCAGAGCTCTGTACTTGTTCAAGCCAAAAAATGAAGAGAAAATGAGGTACAACTGAACAGGCTATCTTTCAAAAGTAATAGAAAGACTTGTTTTTCTTGCTAAGCAAAATACTTCCATTAGGGGTGGTCATGAAGATCATCTTAATGTATGTTATTCTTCTGAAGTAAATGTAGGGGATTTTCTTTGAACTTTTACACCTGTGGAGTACAGATTTTCCATGGTTTGAGGAAACATTCACAGAGCTTGTTGGCCAACATAAACAACAGTTGAGCTAAGATATTCAAAATGAAGTTTTAAATCTGGTTGCAATGAACGTGAGAAAACTAATAACCGATGAAGTAAAATCCAATGGTTTTGATTCCATCATCACAGATGAAACCATGAATGTCAGTGGTGATGAGCAACTTTCTCTCTGCCTTTGTTATATTTCAGAAAGTATTGCTGAAGAAAAGTTTATAGTTTTTTTCTTAGTGAAATCAACAAAAGCCCAAAATCTTTTTTGAATTGATTACAGAAACTTTAGTGCAACTGGGTCTCGAACTTTCTGTGACAGTTGGCCAAGGATACAATAATACCAGCAACATGAAAGGTGAACATGCTGGGATTCAATGCCTAATCAAAACATTGGCCCCAAAATCAATTTATGTCCATTGTTTTTGGCCACTTGCTTAATCCTGCCATTCAAAAAACCCTAAAGAAAACTCAATCACTTAGAAACATTCTAAAAACAATGCTATAAATTTATTCTTTTGCCAAGGGAAGTTCCAAGAGACACCACATTTTTCAGGAAATTCAAAAAAAAGTTGCAGAGAGTCATTGTGTTTCAGTCTCAGAGTGAGACCTGCTAGGCCTTAAGATATGCTGCAGCAGTGCCCTTGAAGAAACACGTTAAAGCTACAATTCTTGCCCTTCTTAAAATTGTTTCAAACAATCCCAGCACTTTGGCCACAGGTAAAGACCTTTTAGTTTCACTCTGCAACTTGAAATTCATCTTCACTCTCCTAGTCTTGGAAAAACTAAGTGAAACTTCATCTTTGTCAACTTACCTTCAATCAGAAAAAAATCGATGTCTTTTTGGCAAGAAAATCTGCAACAATTAAAAACCTTAAATCACTAGAAACAAATGAAAAATTTTGAAGCTATGGGATGAAGCCACAAATATGATGAAAGACATAAAAGAAATAATTAAGGAAGAACAAAATACCAGTTTCAGAGAACTGATCTTTTCTCACTGTTGACTACTGACAGAACATGCCTTAGAAGTTGGATTTGCTTCTGCAGATTTCAATAGTCCAACCTCCAATGCAAGAGATATCTTCTTTCTCACTGTTCAAGCTATATAAAAGCAATTTAAATCATGTTTCAATAAAAATCATTAAAATATTTTTTGTAGTCTTTCTTCTGTCATGATGCAACCAGAAAAAGAAGATGCTACAGAATATGTCTCATTACTTTACAACTTTTATGGACTGAATGAGAATCAATTATCTTCAGAAATAATCGTTGTGGTTGTTCTTCTTGATCAAGAAAAACAAAATTACCATTTGTCTTCTGGATATTATTTGTCAAAATTGATTTATGAGAATGGCATCTCTCAACTCCTTCCAACTTATCCTCAGTTGGCACAAAAATTCAGTGCTGTTTGAGCCACATCCTGTTCTGCTGATATATCATTCTCTGCTTTACGACAAATCAAAACTTGCTTGCGTTCTACCATTGGACAAGAAAGACTGTCTCATATCATCATTCTGAATATTGAATGGGAAATAAATTTTGAGATGAATAAAATGGAAGAGACAATCAATGCTTTTGCTCATCAAAAGAACTGTAAAAACTTGTTGCTTATTTGACCTTGTTATATTTGTTAGAAAAGTAGAAACACTAGTTGGAATGAAAAATTTATGTTTATGGTTTTTGATTCTTAAAAGCATATATATGTTGTTACTTTTTCGGAGCAATCAGGGTACTGAAAATTTATGTTTACGTTTTTTGATTTTTAATAACAAAGATATGATGTTACCTTTTCGGATGGATCAGAGTAATGTGCCCTACGTGCCTGATTGACGCTTTACCAATTATACACATTATCATTAGACACTTGAATAAACAGAAGGCAATTTACCGTCAAGCTTTTACGGTAGACCTTTCTTGGCGCCAAAAGTATAACAAACGCAGTTAATCACGCGCGCGTCTCAAAAATCGAGTCCAACAAACTTGTAACATACGTGTCGCTAAGGGTTACAACGTATCAGCACATTCCATAATGATTTAGATCAATACTGAAAGTATTAGAATAAAATATGTTAAATCAATCATCTGTGCAACTTTATATATAACCGTATCTATTACTGCAAAATATTACTATACATTTCACGACCAGTTAATCAAAGTATAATTTAGATAATAAATTAATTTATTTTAAAAAGGAACTGATATACAATTATTTAAACTTTAAGAATCAATATTTACCGGTAAAAACTACAAACAATCATTTTTTTTTATTTTAGCCAATGACTGCACGTATGCTGAACAATCATGCACGACTGTGTTTTAAAGTTTATGTATTATGAATGTATTTTATTACTTTAATCCCTAGAACTATTCATAGATTTTTAAACTTTTTTAATTGCTTGAAAGTCTATTACGTTTGTTATAATATCTCTAATAACATACGAGTCACAAAAAAAATACATTCTCAATACTGCAAGCAGTTCCACTAATTAATACTGTCATTCATATTCATTTCACCTTTATTAAAATATGTTTTTACACTAATTAATATCATAGCTAATGCATAAAATTACTCAAATATTACACAATTGGAGGACCTCATCCTCACCGGCTTCTGAAGTACAGAATAATTTTATGTTTGAAAAAAATCCAAGTAGGTAATTTGAAGGTTGAACACTAAACTTGCACCGAACACCTTAAAAAAAGTAAAACCTATGTTCTCTAAAATATTAATTTGGACTTTTTAAAATTAAATTAGTAAAAGTAAAACAAGCAACTAAATAAAAAAAGTGTTTGAAAACCAACAATACAAAGAAAAATTACTGCATCGTTTATTGTGATAATAACAAATGCTATTTCCTGTATTATTTTGCCTTGATTCTTTCGATCTTTTTAAACTTTTAAGTTATACAAATATGTCTACATATTGTACAAAAATCAAAAACGTTCTCCTTGTATGCGTTTCACAAGCATCTAATAATAACAAAACTCATACATCGAGTTATTATTATTCATATCAGTCCAATATTTTACGAGAATCGACATTTCTAAATGCATGTGGTCCTTCCTCCCCTAAATGATGTAGCTGCGTTTCACTGCCATAACATATTCACTAAATATTTTTATGCTTGCCTAATCGAAGAGCTCTCTCTACTCAGTTAAATTCAGTCATATCCTTTCATATTATCTTCTATAAACACGACTTTCGAAAATCGTTTTTACTAAGTAGACTAACGATTTCCGTTTTATTTCAAATCAGAAAGTTATTTTACAAAATATAATTATTTTGAAAAAATTCAAAATTAAAGCGGTGTTAATAAAAACTGATAATCTACGTGATATTTTAGCGCTAGAAATATATCGTCAGGTCGTAATCGCTCATTTGGATCTTTCAAACATTGCTTTGTCTAAACTGATTAAAATTTTCATTCACACGTGAAACATTTTAAAATTAATCATGACAGACTTATTTTCTTTGGCATTTTTAAAGAAATAGTTCTTTAATATAAACCACGATTTTTAAAGCAAGTATTCGAACTATTTGCTATTATTCTAGTTAATCACATCAACACTTTGGTATGTTGTATATTTTTTTCACCTAATTACAGCAAAAACATACAATTACTTCATATATATGTAAAAACGGCTCGTTTGGGTTGAGAAAATATTTTACGTAGGGGAGCGAACAACGTTTCGACCTTCTTTCCTTTTTACATATATATTTCTCTACAAGTGGGTTTTCTCGACATCACTGATTATACAATTACTTCCTTTTCACCTTTGCTCTATTGTTCTGTTTTCAATCTTTAGTTTCTAAAACTTTAAGATATTCCTATCATTAGCTTGTTTCTCTCATATGTATCAAAATATTTAAACCTTTATTAAATGTAACATATTTCACCTATATGTTTAGTCAAATTTTGACCAGAAAACAAAACATATAAAGACTGAATACATGCGAGTATCATATTTCAATACATTTTCTTTGTTTCGTTTTCTAGACTTTCAATGCTCTACCTATTGTTACTCGGGAATCTTCTAAATTTGTGACAATGTGTTGAATACAAAATCTTTAAAGAATGACGTGTGCGATTTAACCAAGAGCTGATTTACAGTTCGTATTTACTGCGTAAGAAGAGAACAAACTATTTGTATTAGGCATTCACCAAAACTAGCCTTCTTGACCTGGCAATTAAAAGTATCAGCTAGCTCTATCAACATATAATGTGGAAGTATAACTGATGTTTAGTAACGTAACTGTGATGAACAAATAAAACTGGCTTTAAAAATAAAACATCGACGATTCAAGGCATAATGATGCCAACCTCACCCGGCAGTTCATTAACCCAATATCACATTATATACTCAAAGTCAACCGAATGGGATGACCGTCATACGTACCTCATACCTTTTTACCATCCTCGAAGAAATCTGTCTGTGTGAATTCTAGAATTTCTGCAGTGGTTATTAAATATTCCACACGAACAGATGTTAAAACCATCATAAAACTAATTGTTGGGGAAGTTGGCTATCCAATGTCTGTTCACGCAATATTCCACAATAACAGATGTTAAAAGCCATCCTAAAACCTATAGCCGGAGAAGTTAACTATCCCATGACTTTCCACGTGTGCGAACAATCTGGAAAAAATTATATAGGATAGTCGTTGAGCAACGACAAGATTTATCAATTAGGTTTTAGTGTGAGATTATCATAAAGCAATAGTCTTCAACGTGGCAGATGCGAAAATTGTAAGATTCTAAGAGATAAAATAGAATATTCCACCATATTCGATAGGAAGAGCTAGGTTACTGTTAACCACATGACTTCGTAGTTCCTAAATGCATTCTCAAAATTAGTAGCCAATATAAGGCTCGTATTTCAAAATATACATTATATAAGGCACAAGATAAAATTATAATGATTATTATGTCATTGCTGCAAATATTTTTCACAAAAAAAGCAAACACCGACTAAAAATAATTTAATCACATTTTTCTACATACATTAAATATATCCAACTGTCAAAGCCAAGTAAAATACTTAAATATTCAAGACTTTCTCAGTTTCTGTTTTTTAAACTCTGTAGCTACAAATTAAGCAAGTCAGTCAATTGTACTCGAGTTATTAACAATTATTACGGTCATTCACACTGTCCAAAAATAATCAAATCTAGTACCAACCGTAATACTGAAAACTCTTCCACCCAAGAGGGACAAAGTTTGGTCACTAAAGTCGCAACAAGGCATTCTAACAATACAATGTCCCGTGGTATCGTGATCTGACAGCCGTTACTACTACACACTGACACCGCCGCCTAAGTGGCCCTCACTCACACATACGTTGCTTGGCAACGTCTTTTGGATTCTAACAACAATCAGAAACATGCTCTTAACTTTTGATCGGCCTTTCACACACACACACACACACACACACACACGTATCTGTGTAAGGGTCAGCAGAGCAATAAATTAAATAACATACAAAAACACATTTTAGCAATTACTACCATACTTTGACATCTCGTATGCCTCAGTCACTGCAAAATTCTGATTCAACTCTGATTTTTTATACACATCCACACACACACAAAACGGAACCAATTTAAGTATTTAAATATACATGCAAAAATATCTACAGAATCTACCATTTAAACAATATTATAGAAAAATCGGTAAAAAACAAAAAACATACATATAGATTTTCTTAATAGGAAATTACAAATTACAAACAAAAGTACACGCTTAAAACTTAAGCATTTGATTCACATATTCCAACTTGCATTAGTATTTATTATTTACATTTCTTACATTTTCATTCTTATAACCACTGATACGTGGTCCTGATCGATATACATATACTTTAACAAAACGAGTTTATAACTAAACAATTTATTACGAACAATTACGTAAGTCACCACACACATTATAACCGGCATGATGAAGAGTTTACTCATCACCAGCTTATATTTTACTTTTATTATGATTATAATTTTGATGCTGGTTTGCCAGCAAAACCCTCAAACAAAAGTGATCCAAGCTTATGATTACCCAGTCCAGTTCGGATGAACATATAATGAATTTGTTTGAAAGATAACTAAGCATACGGGTAGCTCTATTCCTAAGAGGTCCGTATCACATTAGTTCGGTCACTTTTAGTACCAGTAACAATAAAGCAGCTATTTAAAATGACGAATTGGACGGTTGTTAGGGGAAACATTACACCAACTAACTATTCAACTAAGCAGATCGCTATTAGTTGCAGTATTATTCAGTTTTAACTCACCAATGCTGCATTTTAAATTACTTTAGAGCAATTATGTATTAAAACATTTACCTTCCGTATGTTCTAATTCTTTACATGCTTTTCTCTAACCATAATTACAATTTTCATTAGTGCACACAAGAAATTCTTACTGGTTTAATAAAAATTGTCAGAATATTCTTGTGCGAACACTAGATCAGTGAGTGGTTCTCAAGCTTTGTAGTTCGAGGATCACCTGCATTTTTTCTTATCTCTGTGGGCTGCAATGATACCGGTACACTACTAGCGTATAGTTCCGTCAGAAATTATTGTCCCACCTCATTGTATATCCTCAACTCACATTTCGATGCTAACTGAAATAAATAAATTTTGCGAATTCGAGTTTAACCAATAGAGGACAAAAGCACAGCCGGGGGAGTAAAACGTCGGTAATTCCTTTGACAGCCAATCAAAATTAAGATCATTCATTAAATAAATTCGTAGTATATACATATTCATTATAAAATTACTGGTAAAAATCAGTTAGTTTAACAATATATAGAACACCTTGTGCATTCTGCTAACATTATGTTCCAACAATGTTTTTGTCATGTTGCTTAGCAACAAAAGTAAAACCTAATTTTTTGTCTATACATTTCATTTTATACTTCCAGTACATAGAATAACGAATACATTGGTATGGAGGTTCAATATACACCCTGCGAAACAGTTGTATGGGCATACAATAGAAAGCACTATTTATACAGACTTCTTACTTTAAAGTCTCTGCTGATTAACAAGGCTTTTTTTTTTATTATAAATGTAGATGATAGAAAATAGCTTAATTCAAAAACTCTAAGTTTAAAACGGAATCGATATTTTTACTATAATGATAAATTGTATGCATTTTGCTCTGGGCTAGGTTATCCTCTACAACACCTTTACTTTAAGCTTATTATACCAACATTCACTACACTTATAAGGTTTCATGGCACACGTCCTTCTCACGTCTTCCTTGCACTCCCATCTCTAAAATCTTAATGGGCAGATTGCAAGTTAACAATTTTATCTGCATAAATATATTTTGGCTTTTATGACTCCTATTTCGAAAAATAAAACGCGACATAAGACAAAATGCCTCATGCAGATTAGGCGTTGATTTTCTCTTAGTTATGCAACATTTCCATGAGAACCGATGCTTTAGCTTGTTATTTCAAAATCTGATTAATACCCACATTACTTTGACATGTACACTCTCATTACATGACTTTCGTTGTTACAACCCAAAACAAACAAAATCATTTTTCAAACAAAATCTGCATAATAAAGCAATGACTTTTCATTATTATTATTGTTTTATAATTAATTAATGTATTGAGTCCTTTTCAAGTTTATCGCACTGTTTCACAATGATTGCAAGGCTTTCACATCTCTTAACTTTCAAATAACAAACTTAGTTACTGCTCCAATTTGTGAAAATTACCTTATATGATTTTAATCAATTATCTATAAGCAATTTTTAATGCAGATTTCACCCATTTCCTGTTGTCATTTGATTATTCAATTTCTACATAATTTATTTTCAGTTTTTATTTTTATTTTGAAATATTTTCCACAATATTGTGATTTAAAATTTTTCATTTTTATTTTACTGTATAACATTTCATGCATTTATTTTAAAAGAACGAACTTTTCTGCTAACTAGGTGGTCTTGCAAACGTTTTTAGGTTTCAAACACACAGCAGACCTTAACTATAGCCAAGTCAACAGCCTTAAATGTAGAAATGTATTTCCACAGCTAACTGTAAATAACCTTATTTCAAACATCACAAAGCCACATTACATTGGTAACAAACATCGATATTTGTTGCAAAGCCATCAAAGACTAGAGCTTGGAGGTCAAGCATAGCAACCCCTAACTTATAACTACAGACCAAATTGAGTGTAACCAGTAACCAACACTCCACTCCTACATGACTACTCAACTTACAGAACAGGTGACTTGACTGTCAATATTATAACACAAAACTGCAAAACATGTTTAGAAAGTTTATAAAGACTGGAAACTTTGGAGATTCTAACCCATAGCTCTGCATACTAACCTTTAGACCACACCTAGTGCAATATATTAGGTTATCCAGAAATAAACGTTGGAAGATTTCAACAAGGTGTCTTAATCATCTGCTGTTTCAACTCCACTCAGAAGGACTTTTGTTTGATTTTCCTCTACAATTTCAAACTTGGACAAAAACTATCAAAACTACATGGAACATCAACCAGGCATTGGCCATGGATCTGTTACTGAACATACAGTTCAGCATTGGTTCTGAAGGTTTTGACATGGAGATGAAAGTCTTGAAGACCACAAAGGTCATGGAAGAAAGTCATTCTTAGATGAAAACATGTTGAGGAAAGCAGTTGAGAGAGACTCTCACACAACAGTATGTGAGCTTGCAGAAAAGCTAGGTACAAGCAAATCAAGCATTGCCAACCACCTGAGTGTGATAAGAAAGATTAAAAAGTTGGATAAGTGGGTTCCATATGCACTGACTGAGGATCAAAATCAGCATTATGAGACATGTCAAGGATGATGCTTCAAAAATTGAATGAATTGAGAATTGTGGTTCTACCTCATCCATCTTATTCTCCAGTACCCCTACAGATTTTCATTTTTCAAGTACTTCAACAACGTTTTGAACAATAAACACTTTCAAAAGCAGGCAGCTGCAGAAGAAGCTTTAAGGGAGTTCACTGACCACAGAAACTCTGATTTTTACAGCATGGGCATAAACAGTATCATTACATGGTCACAAACATGTTTTGAAACAAATGGTACTTACTTTGATTAAAGCAGTTTTACAACACTGGTTTATACTTTTCCAAACTTTGCAGTTCAAAAATGACATTTATTTCTGAACAACCTAATACATGTCATGTTTTGCATATTGCAGGAAACATGCCTTATATTCTTAACAAAGCATCAATTTTACCATGTGCGATAGAGCTAGCAAAAATTAAAAACAATATTAAGATACCAACGTGGTTTCGCATGTTTCATGGGCTAACACTGCAGCTGTGGTTTATTTAAAAATTAAGGGAATAATATTTTAAATTACTTATGGATTAAATGTAATTATTCATCAGCATTTCAGACTATTTCAGCACTCTGGGTAGAAAGTCCACTTAACTCGTTTTTTGATAGTTTAATTTAAAATAATGTGGTAAAAATTATAAATCTAGATAACCTAAATATTCTAAAACTACTATACCAGACTTTGGTCATATTCACTTGAATGGACAAGAGCCATTACCACTGTAACTTAACTTTCTATGCTAAAATATGCATTGTTTTGTATTTTAACCATTCTTAATTCTTCAAGATAGTTCATAACTGCATTCATTTTATAACAAACTTTATCTTATACAACCAAAACATATAACAAGGTTTATAAATAAGTTATTATACTTACTCATAAATGAAGCCACATTTGCTTCAGACAAAAAAAGGTGTCTAAACAGTCAGTAGATTTTAAACAAATATGACATAGTACATCATTTAACATTAATGTACATACTAAACCTATGTTACATTTAGTGAAGTTGAAGTCTAACTCTTAATGGTCAAAAGTTTTACTCATATGAACTGATATTCAAAAACGAATTGTATTAGTAAACATTTGTTAATAACTGGATTACTACCGCTTCTAGCCACCAGGTGTTCCTAATACTTCTCGCATCTACCTCTGTACCTAATGTAATTGTAAGAAGAAAAAATACAGTTTAGGTAAAATAAAGTTGAAACAATATTAATGTTAAATAAAATTGGGAAAAATACCTTCTACAGATGCAAGAGAGAGAGAGAGAGAAAAGAACTAAAATGGAGATAACTAACTTCAGAATTATTTGTTTTTGATATTCATGAAAGGTTACATAAGGTTTGTTTGCAGTAACCACTCCTAATATTGAAATGAGACTAGAGGGAAGATAACTAGTCTACAGCACCCACCACAAAAACTTGGGATAGTCAAACCTAATAATGGGGTTTGAGCATCACTTATATTAAAACCTCACTCTTAAAGTGCATAACAAGATTTGTGAAGAAGAAACATGCCTAGCCTTTTACAACATAATAAATAGGTTGAATTATTTCAGAACAATGTTGAAACCTCGTCATATTGTTTCCCCACACAATCAAATTGTACATCACAACAATTCATCTTAAAACAGACCTGCTGCATATATTTCCACTGCAAAAGGTTTCTTCATAAAGCTGTCATGTCTAAGATACACTAATACTCCTTGCATGCTTTCTCTAGTTCACCCAGTGTACGAGGATGATTTTTTAGTGCCCATTTCAATAGTCCAATCACAAATTCCATAGATATATTCATATCAAACAGCATGGATATCCATTTCATTCTCCAGTTACTTGATATATGTGAGTTGAATGTATATATTGTAGAAACAACTCGTATACACTTTTCCAGATACAGATATATCTTAGTTATGTAACACACTGTCACTTTGGGCACATGGATAACTTTTGCTACTGACCACTGTGTTCATTAATTCTCATCTAACAGAAGACACTGCAGTTTACTTACCACTTACAAATGTCTATACTTTTAGTGTATAAATATTTTGGGCTAGAAGGGCTGTTACATTCCCTTCCCAAAGGTGAACAATTTTTGATGGCATCACACTACCTACCTATGACTGCCAAAACAATGTTAAAATATAATTTCAATACATGGCATTCCACCAAGATTTTATATTATTGTGGTTATCACACAATATGCTGGTTTGCATATTCAAAATCAATTTAATATAAAGCACTTAATCCTCTGCAAATCCTTTCGCTAATCCAAGAGTGTGAGTAGTTAAAAACAACAAAACTGAATAATTGAAATACAAGAACCAATAATTAAGAATTAAAATTTTTCTTGTTACATGTTTTATGATAATATCTGTTCAAAGTTAAGTGCAGGAAAAAATGTTCTCTGCAGATATTTAGATCACACAGATAATTACAACTAGTATCTCATCAAATGTACAGATTAACATTAAACATGAATTTGCAATACCTATGATAGCAAAGTTCTTTTTATTAAATATGCAAATTTCATTAAAAGTGCCTTGTGCAAAACTTGGCAAACAAAAAGAATCATAAAATAGAGTCAGTTTAAATTTAGCATATCAATAGTTTGACACAATCAATTCTGTCAAAATTAAATTAATTAGGAGGCTATGAAATCCTAAAATTTGGTCTTTATTTATTACTGGTACATAAGGCTTATCACTGAATAAATTAACCAGTAGCAAAATAATACAAAATTTTACACTTCTTTGTCTTGACATATCACTTAATTATCAACTTACCCTTTCTGAATAACTATCAGTGGCATCATATCATCTAAGTGTTTTGCAATACAAAAAAGTTTATATAGTGTGTGATCTGAGATGCTCTTGTTTTCCCTAATCCTTTAATAAGCTTAGCTTATATTATTTCTATGCATTTAAAAGTACAGTAAAAATACATCCACAAAGAAACACTAAACATATATAGAGATATATATTGAAAAACACTTTGGTCTTCACCCATATATCCACACAAAAGAACTAGCATAAGGCCAATAATTCACAGAAGTTAAGAAACATCATATTCAACTTTATTAATTTTTAGGGCAACCCACAACGTTTTCTTGATGTTTTTATGTCAGTGTCCATTCTTTGATTATTTTTTTTTCTGCATTATTTAATCTGAGCTTAACAAACAGTAACCTCCATCATCAGGTTAACGAGATCACACAATCAACTAAAGATTGCATGTTAGCTGGATAGAGAGGAGGAGGTTAGCATGCTTATCTCCTGGAAGTTTGTGTTCAAATTATGTGGTCTCTCATTCTAAGAATTTTAAACATAACATTTCAAATATTTGTTACTCAGTGTGTGGATGCCATACTTAGGCTCAAAACAAACACTGGATACTACTTATTTCAAGTGAAGGTTATAAGAGTTATTCCTGAAAAATGTTTACTGTTTCACCAACGAAGCTTACCAAACACAGATATCAACATGGTTTTGCATGTTTCATGGGCTAACCGTACAGCTGAGGTTTATTTAAAATTTAAGGGAATAATATTGTAAATTACTTATGGATTAAATGTAATTTAGCAAGTTATATTCAACTTAATCTCCACTTAAACAAAACTTAAAAACCTGTAGAATTCAGTCAAGGTAACGAAATGTAAATATTTATTGTGTTGATAACATTTAAGCACAATACCATAACTTTTAATTTTCTTTACTACAAAAAACATGTGTTAATTAAAATAGCATATGATAACTTATACATGCAACTGTTTTTAGTTTTAAATTGTTTATTAAACTCATGCAGGAGAAAAATTACAAAACAAATTAGTTCCAAATGGACAGATAAATGAAAAAGTTACAGCTTACACATACAAAAATATCAAATACAACATCCATCAACACAGAAACATTAAATTTAGCACACATTACAATTACATAACATGAATGTATATTCAAATAATTACATGGTAATAGAATTAGGCAAATGTGGCAAAATTAAAAGTTCTCACATGAATGTGAAAATTTAAAAAAGTGCATTAAAAAACCAATAACTTTAATCCTACTCATAGTAACTAGCTTGAAAGACAAATAAAATGCCTAAAGAAAGCTAAAACTACAACAGATGTCAGGCCTCAAAAGTAGATTAAATATACAACTACTACTGCGACCTATATTCTAAAAAAGAGAAAAATAAGAAAACTAAAAGCTTAGGCAATATTACCATAATATATAACATTGATGGAGTTCTATATGCACAGTTTATGAGACCTTGAAACAAGCATCTTACAGTATTAGGCTAAGTCATCATAGTTTAGATAGCAGTGCCACAGGCACTTTATACCACAATCAGTACAGTAATGATCAAATTTTGCCTCTATCAAAAGTGGTAAGTCATCAGTAGCAAGAACAAGCATTTCTATTCTGATTTATGTAGCAATTGTATCATTTATAAAAGAGTCTGAATGTGTCATCATTACCTTAGTTTATTTGGCTGCAAGAAAATGCTACAAAGAACACAATTTACACATTTATCTTTAATTTTTGTGATCTTTGTTTGGAGGGTTGTGAAAGCCTTGCCCTTCTTCTGTTTGTAGCACTATCTTACATTTTAATTACACAAATGGAATCACACAATAAAATTTCTGGGCCCAAAATTACAATTATCATTAAACAGTCTATCTTTACAGCCTTGATAGAGTATTTGAATTTTACCTTGAGCCCATTTTCTACAGAGAATGCTCTTCCACAGTCAATGCTTGTTACACAAAAGCACAAAACTACTGGACAAAATTTTGATAAGTTACAAGATTGATCACCATGCAATTTAGTAACCTTTCTACATAAGTGTTCAGTTTTTAGTTCTTATACATGCCTTTCAATGTACATTTGAACATAGGCATTTATTTTCTTCAGCATTGACATCATTTCAGTGTTTTTCCCAGCATCAACTGAAGTTTTGGAGAGTTTATAGTTTCCATAAAAATCTGCAAGGTCAGTCACAACATATTGTGACACTTGTAGTAAAATAAGTTGTTTTACAGAATGACTAAGTATTGGAATAAAAAATTAAATCATGTCACTTCTGTTACCTTATGCAAAAATTGTTCTGTGATGTGATCCACAAATAAATACACCCAAACTGTAAGGTCGAATGTCAATTAGCTAATAACAGATCATCCAATGTCAGGTGACGTTTGTCCAAATGCTTGTTGTGGCCAGGGGAAGAATGTTATGGCAGATTTTGAATAGATAACTATTTTGATATTACTGCAGTCAGCTACTAGCTATCTAACAGACAGCTAGTGCAAGTCAACAAATACATGTATGTAACTGTCTATATACCATACACATGCACTTGTATTCACTAAAAAGCAATTTAAAAAAATGTCAGTTAAAATGATTTATACTATTTTCATCATGTGACTTCATTATACCTTGTAACTTATGATAAATGTAATGTCATTGTATTTGACAAAGTACTAGTACAGTAGTACAGATTTGAGCTTTTGGCCATTTTCACTACATAATTATAAATTTGTATACTGGATACCAATTATTCTTCCACTTACCCACACTGAGGTGAAATAAAATAAAATTATACAATAGATTTTCCATTCTTTTCAGAGAAGATGTTACCTTTACATTTGTAAGAACCAGTATAATGACTATGTTGTATTTCATTGCTTTATTGTCCAGGGAGTGTGTGTGTGTGTGTGTGTGTGTGTGTGGCATTATTGCTCTTTACAGCAAAATAAAAATGAAACAAAAGACATTTAATGAAATAATAAAGGTTTAAACTGTGGATACAAGTAATTTTTAACTTTAAGGTCAATACAGAAAATGAAAGAACTGTGTTACTCAACTTATTTCGTTTCTGAACAATTATTTTGACAATTCTTGGACATTTTTTATTATCCCCAGAACTAAGTATATTGTTTGTGTTCAGAAATCTACTGATGAAATATATAATGGTAGAGAAAAAAACCTTTTGATGTTCATTTAGGAGGTCCTAGAGATTACACAGATAAAATACGAAACTTTAAATTGAAAATAAGGTCAAGTTATCTCTATCATGAGATTGACATTTCACACAAATATACAATTTCCTGTTTACAATATGCTTTTCACAGTTTCTAAAAGACTGACAATTAAGTTTGCAAAATGTCAAAAATATTGATAGTTAAGGGTGCTATTGGCAATTGTTACCAATTCTAAAATTTACCATAAATTCACTGCTATCAGGGAGTTCATAACCACAATCTACTGACAGTTCAATATATCATTACATTCCTAACTCTGGTTTGTTTTCCTTTAAAGCACAACATAAGCATCTATGTGTGAAAATAGCCATTTTCATAGTGTATAATCAATAGGCAAGCCAGTTCATACTATATCTTAGTACATTTGTAATAGATTTGTAAAATAAAAAAATGTCATCTCTCAAATAATCATGTGCATTTTGCAGAGGTACAACAGCTATCTATAGTACAAGACTGTAAAAAAAAAATATATATGTATATGTAAACTGTGAATGTGCACAGTTAAAACATAAAGATCAGGTTTTACAAAAGCACAAAATAGTAAAAAAACTCATACATGATCAAAATTAGGTATAACAAAAATAAAGTAACAATCACCAACATCTCATCTCTAAAAACACTATTGACAGTGGAAGTAAGGAAGCAGTCATGTAATAAATTAATAATAAAAGTTGATAAAATACTTTGATTTATACAAGTATAGTGCATGCCCATAGGGCATGGGGGGTCCATTTGACCCTCTAATTTGTAGAAAACCATAGTGTTGGAGGGAGATAGAAAATAAACAAGAAAAAAGGAGAAAAAAAGAAAAACAAGACGGGGGAAAGAAAGAAAATATGAAATGGATAGAGAAACAAAAAATCACCACAAGAATATCAAGAATAAGATTTGACTTTTGATTTTTCTTCATTCATTTCCTTACTGTTGAAGCATGTGCATGACAGTAAACAATTGAACAGTGGATCAAGTGAGATGATGCAATGACCAATGTAAATCTGTATCAAAACTTTTCTTTTACGTCTTGTTATGGTTAAATAATGAATACATATAATAACTTTGTTTTTCTAATTAATATTTACAAGATACATATATAAAAAATATTTATAAACAGAAGCAAATTTTCTGTTTTTGTAATCAATATTTATCTTGCTACAGATGATGTCTCATAACTTTGTGACTTTTAATGACTGAATTCAAATCAGTTATCTTCAGAAAGAAATATTGTGATTGGTCTTCTCGATCAAGAAACACAAAGTTACCATTTGTCTTTGGGATATTATTTGTCAAAATAGATTTATGACAATGGCATCTCTCAACTCCTTCTAACTTAGTCTCAGTTGGCTCAAATATTAAGCACTGTTCCAGCCACATCATGTTTTGTTGAAGATCATTCTCTGCTTTACATCAAATCAAAACTTATGTTCTACCATTGGACAAGAAAAACTGTCTGATGTTGCCCTTTTGAATATTGAACAGGAAATAAATTTTTTGATTGGAAGAGATGATCAATTCTTTTGGTCATCAAAAGAGTCATGAAAACTTGTTGCTTATTCAAATTTCATTTAGTCTTATGTTATATGTGTTAGAAAAGTAGAAACACTAGCTGCAATGAAAATTTTATGTTTATGGTTTTTGATTCTTAAAAGCAAATATATGTTGTTACTTTTTAAGAGCCATCAGGGTACTGAAAATTTATGTTTACCTTTTTTGACTCTTAATAACAAAGATATGATGTTACTCTTTTTGGGGTTATGGTTCACATACACACTCACAGAGAAAGACATACACCTGCACTACCAGTAATGTTTCAAGGCTGAAAGGTTACCAGGCAGTGCAGGTACGTTTGGTTGGAAAGTACAGGTAATAAATATACTTATGTTTCTTGTCCACTGGCTGCTGTTGATTTTGGCTGAACTTCTGTCCTCCATGAATAAAAGCATACTTAATTTCTCTAAATTATTCTTTTTGCAGTCTTGTTTCAAAAATTCTCATTTTTCATTTGCTAAGATAATCTACTGCTGCCCATTTCTTCACACCAGTTAAACTGTCTCTCTAGCAAGAAATTGTCTTTTCCTTTCATTTACATATAAGCCTTTGTACATATTTTCAGACTGCAGTACTTGTACCATTTGGTATCCTCTTTTAAAAGGCAACTGTTATCAGAAAAATGTACAAGGCCTAATGTAACTTTTGTTTTTAACAGCTTTCCAGAAAATGCTGCTCCCTTTACATAAGCTTGACAGCTGTTGCTATACAAAAAAGCTTGAAAGTTTCCCTAAAAGTTTACATAAACATTTTTACTTGCTTTCTCCAACTCCCAGGTGTGTTGAAGTTGTACGTTTCAAATAATCAAGCTTTTCAGTTACCTCCCTGGATCACAATTTCAGGTACCTATACCTACTATTTTCTTTTTCAATCTTGTAAGTTAATGGTCACAGCAAGTTCATTTTATTTATAAGGTTAAATATCTGTATCAGACACAAGTAATGTTTGTTGCAATTTTGAACCCAGTGAGGACTCAAATTCATGTTCATTGGATATGATAATTGTTTCATATTTAAACAAGGCATGTAAAAAAACAAAAACAAAAGCTTATTATCTATTGAAGATAAACTATATTTAATAGATACAAAATTATCTCAACCAAAATACTGCTAAGCAACGACAATGTTACCTAGCCTGACTCAACACTATTTTGACCACTAATGACTTTTTTTAATGGCTAACAGTAAGAATTAATGATTTTGTATTTTTATTCTGACTCATCCTGTTTTTTGCAAAGAAATATACCATTAAAAACTGTAGTATAAAATAGGTATGTTCCATTTTCTTTTGTAAGTAAAGATATTACACAGATAATTTGTTTCAATGGAAAAATAATTCCTGTACAAAGGTCTAATTGCACTTTATTTGAACAATTCATATATGTACTATGACAGTGTTGTTAAGGTTGAGACGTTTATTATCTATATACTTCATTCACAGTAAATTTCACATTTCAACAGTGTAATACATCACAAAGAAACTTATGAATAGAGGATTAAAAAAAAAGCATTCATACAGTGAGTCTCTTAAGATGCTGTATAACCAAATATAACATTTTACAGAAGGAAGCCTTCAACATTTTCCTTTGAAACAGGAAGATTTTAAGAGGAGATTTACATAAGCTCCAAAACTTTACACCTACCCAATCTACAGCAAAATTCTTATTATCTTTAGTTGTAAAAAAGAACTATGTCACAAAATCTTCAAATAACATTAATATGGATTAGAAACAGAAAAAGTTCACTAGCTTTTAGTCACAACTTGAAATGTTGTTTAATTGAGAAAAATGGATTACAGCAATTTATTTCAGCTAAATATCTATTAAGTCTTCAAATACAGCTTCAAAGGACTTGTGCTTTTGGTCTATTTAAAATGTATCTTAAAAGCCAAAGTCCATATACAGAGGAGAGTCTGTTAAAAAAAAAAAAAAACTTGTCAAGTGTCATCTTTAAGATACTTGATATACTGGAAATTGCCGTGTTGAGCAACAGTGTATAATAATAGCCATCTGGCTAAACACAACTGATGATGAATATAATAGCTCCAGAGGTATCATGGAACCTAGTACATTGCTCTTATAAAGTATAGATAACCATAATAAATATTTATAACCTGAAATTCCTTGATCCAGTCTGTAAATTCTTCTGATATAAGCAGTAAACAAATCCTAGAAATACTAAAATCAATTAGCAAAAACAAGTTGTAGTCAAATCCTCAAAGTGACTCTTACCTCATGCTTTTAAATCTTGTAGATCTTTCTGGACTTTCAGTTTTAAGTGATAAACACCATTGAAACACCCCAGGTACAAAATCAAATTTCACAAAATACGTAATTGTTATTTTCCAGTAAAAACTGTAAGTGGTTATTCATTTTACACTACCACCTCCAATTTTCTGAGCCACTGTGCTTGATAAGTCTAATCCCCTTCGTACAGGTTCGTATATAATCATATTATCATAGCTAACTAACTTTACATGACATAATACATTTCTAATTTTCATATTTTAGTTAGTTTTATACAAGTTCACTTTACACAATTGTTTTGCTAATGAAACATTAACCTACCTTTTTGTATGATAATAAAAGTACATTATTTTATTTTGTTTAAAAATGTAAACTGAATGAAAACACTGATTTCAAGACATTTAAAAATTATAAAATAGTTAAAGTTCTAATAATAAACATCAAAAATCAGAAGCTCTCTATGTATGACAGGGTCAAAAAATATATCAATCTTTTACAGAATCACTTTCAAAATTTAACTAAACACCTTTATTATCAATGCATATCAATAAACATGGCATCAAACAGTTTGCTTTTCAAAATTTTAATATCATCCAAGTGTTACTTTCTTAATTTCAGAAGAAAACAATTCTCAATCTTCACTCTTCTGTTTCATGTGACATGTCTTGGTTTTGGTTCTCCCCCTCAGTTTTTCAACATTACAAACTGAATGTTGAGGCTTACAACCAATTATAATTAAAAACAACAAATAATCTTCAGAATGAATATAAAGTTTGAAAATCCCAAATTCTTGATTTGCTAATATATCAATATATTTCTAAGGCCCACCAACAGAGAATCTTCCACATTTTCATGCATTTCATGTCAATTATCAAGATCACTATACTTTTCTGATGGATATGTTTGTAGCCAATATAAAATCACAGTACAATGTAAATGAAATTTACAAGAAACCTAAATGCATTTCTTTAATTTGCAGACTCAAGGTGTGCTGATAAGCCTTAAACACACAAGACTGCAGTCCATGTACAGACAATCAAGGAAAACATTAGGCCTCTACATCACAAATTCTCTTTTCAGTTTTATCTTTTGTGAAAAAAAAGAAAAAAGAAATCTAACATATATGTACAACCTAAAAGCTGTGTGTGTGATGGTAAACAATGATAGTTCACAAAAAAAAACTTGTTTTTTATAGCAGTAACAGAAATTTTATTAACGTTTTAACACCCATACCAGCCATCATTATAATACATTTTTACTTCAAGGGGTTTCTGATCATCTACTTACAGAAAAATCACAATATATTTGGAACAATATTTTCTTACCCCAATATAACTTTTGTGTGTTGTAAAATACTTATTTCAAAACTACATGAATTATTTTCTTATCAATTACAGTAATACAAAACGTTAGTAAAGCAAAGCATGTTAGTGCAAACAGGCCTTAACACCTACAGTACATAGCTCTTGTAACTTCAACTACAACTTAACTGTGTTAATTGAAATAATGAAACTAAAGTTTAATATTATGGAGAAAACTTTACATACTAATGCACTTACTTTTATGCAACAACTTAAACTCCTTTCACGCTTCTAATTTGTTTGCCACACCACCAATTCTACCAAGTTCCTTTATAACCTTAACTTGAAAAATGATGGCTTTTCCAACTTCTTGATTAACTGTTAACAGTTCAAATCCAGATATCTTCCTGAATACATGCTGAACAACAAAAATAAAAATTAATTATTCAAAATAGATAATAGAAACAATTCAAAATAAAATTTATTAGTTTATTTGGTAATATTTATCTGTAAAGTTCTAAAAAAAACCTTGCAGTAGTGTGATAGATGTACAAGATTGACAAAAAAACAGAAAGGATATATTATAAATCATGGAATAATTAATTACACTTATTATATGCTAAGGTGTAAACAAGACATTTATAATTAAACCTTTATTTATCATATTTTATGTTAATTTCAAAAGAGATGTATCCAATTAGAGCAACTCAAGCAGCTATGGACTGTCCAATACATTATTTAATACTATATTAAAAGAAGTTGGTGATATCTAACCTATATAAAAGCCATTTTGTGTCACCTCGCACTTGATTTCTTGAAACAGTTGGAGTCATAAAAGCCATAATGCATTTACCTGGATGGAATAGTTCAATTGTTGTCTGTCCATTGTGATTTTAGTGATACAGATGCAAGGGAGCCATGAAGGGCTATGAAATTGTGTAGTGAGTGTTGGTATAATAATCTTAAAGATGGATGTGGGATCACCTAGCCTAGAGCCAGGTGCATACAATTTATTGTAAAAGTAAAAATAAATTCAATTTTAAACTTAAATTGTTTCTGAATTAGGCTATTTCTTGTTATATCAACATTTTAATAAAAAATACCTCTTTTGCAATGAAGACACTAAGAAATCAACTATTTTTGCAGTTTTATTATCTATACACTTCGTTTTTATACTTTCAGTACAAACTTATTTGGTTAAACTTCTGATGATAAGCTATATGACACAAAAGCCATTGTTGAAATATAACAATGCCCTGGCATTTCTACTGTTACAATTGATATCTTATTTTTATCAATAAGTATTCTATGAATATGTCACAAATTCATTTCATCAACAATTTTAATTCTGGCTGGTTCACATTTGACTGACTTGACTGCACTTTTCTGCCAATTTATTAATCAAGCTTCATTTTGCATTTTATTTATTTAAAGTTAGCCATGAAATGTGAGGTTAGGGTATACTATGGTGTGAGGATGGTAGTATTTGCCTCAATTTTGATGAGCTATACACTAGTTGTACCTGTATTTTACTCTTACAGATTGATCAATCTAAAGTGTAATCAGCTAAGTTAGATATTATCATCTTTATTTCCACTTTCAAAAACAAACATTTCAACACATTGAAAGTGCTTTCAAAGAAATGTTAATGACAATGGGCTAACTAGTTTAATTGTTAGTGTTTTATACAACACCTGTTGATATAAATAATATAACTACTGTTTCGTAATTTTAAAAATATCTATATTCAGTTTTATCTTTTTATACTTTAACAGCTAGCTTGAAAAAAAAAAGCATTAACATTCAACCATTCTTGAATTAGATTCAATGTACATTAAACATTTTTCCAATTTTGATAAAGATAGTATGATATACACTTCTGAAGCATAAACCAACTTTTAGATTGAAAATAAGTTGTATCACTTCCAAACTATAACACTGTTAATACTACTTAAAAAACAGAAGTAACAAAAAAATGGTTCATTAGTTTTTGTTGTTTTTTTCTTTGTCTATAGATGCACTTACTTTGGTTTAAAAATGTATCAATGACTTAACCCTTTTGTGTTGACCTCACCTATTAAACTCCTTTCTGTGCAAGTCATGAGGTTTTAGAAAGCAACATTTAAAACTTAATCACTTTATTACCAATGTATTGTAATGAAATTATCACAATTATGCACACTATAATTCAAAGTTTTATATAATTTTAAAGTTCTTTATTTCAAAATGCTATAAAGCTTTCAAAAGCTTTAAAAATGCTTAGACTTCAGTTTTATTAATAAGTGATGATTGAGTGGTCACAGATATGAATATTTTATCTCTATTACTTGAATCATAGCTCATTTAGTGTTCATACAGGTCTATAGCAAAGTGCTCTTGCTATATATTCATCCTTAATTCAAGTTCCATCAAATCAACTACAAGATCACAAAAAGTGTGCTCACCACTTGACAGCAGCTATGCTAGCTTTTTTATTTGGACACAATATCTAGAAACATGTATTTGACTGATTTTATTACCATGAGAAATAGCTCATTTTAAATTAATCTTACAATTGTTATTTTAAAAGCAACACAGTATTTGTTACCAATATCAATAAACCAAAACATTGTTTTATGATTTCATCCATGCTCACAATTACTGTTGTCTAGATAAGTATTAGTTAGATATACAATTAAATTGCATTTAGGTTTTACATTCATATTTTAGTCAATTATGAATTATTTATGTTCTAAAATTCATATTTTAAAAGTTTAATAATTTTTCATGTAACTCAAACATCACCTTGATTCACAAAGGTTAACTTACTACACAAGTACAAAACATTTTCCTCGAGTATCATTGCCAAAGACATTTTAATATGCCCTGAGCACACCCACTGACGTGCATCATAAAGAACAAGAAAATATTAAAAAATAACCTATAACTGATAAACACTTGAAAATACAAGTATACCCAAAGGAAAATATTTTATAATTATATATCAAAAAGTTAAAAGGTATTTAAATATTTCTAGTTCATGATTTTAAACATTTTGCTGTACTGCATGTTGATGATAATGGCTACAGTTACCGATATGATACAGAATATGAAAATATAAACATTTAACTTTTAACAAACATTTGATATTCATTTAGAAGGTTCTTGAGGTTATGCAAATAAGATTTGAAAACTAAGATACAAAAAAAAAAAAAATTTATACTTAGCATGAAAATCATCTTGTACTTGAGCTCCTCAGTGCATGTAAATAACTACAATAAATAACCAATTTTTAACAGAAATAATAGGAAAAGGTCAAAAGTAAATATTATATTTCACTGAAACTTTGTCCATTTAGGAATGTTTCCATCAAGTTTCAAACAACATCTTCTAGTTTTACTTTTAGAATAAATTTCATGAGAGCTAGACAACCTATTTATATTGCAAGTAGGTTGACGTGAAAGAGTTAATTAAGCAACATGAAGAATATACAAGAAAATACCAGCAATATGGAATCCCCTAAGAAATTAATATACAACATATCACATCAAGGAAGATCAGTCTGGCTAGGATAAATGTTTCAAACTGTACAGACACAGTAATGTTTGCATCTGAAACATGAAATTCAGTGTAGTATAAAAATAATTGTCCTTATAGAGGGATTCAAAATATCTTTTGACTGATGTCACTTGCAAGTCTCACAAACTTTCAGTGTACCCTCAAACAGTTGAAGGCAGACCACTCAAGAGAATACAAATGAATTTCAAGCAGGCACTTAGCTATAAAATACAAAAAAAAATATCTCCCCACTTTCAAAGAGTATCACCCTTTCACAAACCACCAACACAAAAGACACACCTTTGTCTAGGACAAATGCAGATATTTATGTACAATATAAAAGTCCCAACTGAATGAATCCACTCAAACATAGGGTCTCATATTATTAGAATGTTGTTTCTTGATCACATGATTTCATCATCCCAGACACCCCTGTAATTGTTAACAAAGATAATTGGGTTTTATTGCCATTTGTGGATTACCATGCAGAATGAAGTTGTGAACCCAAGTGATAAGAGGCTGGGAATTCCATCTGACTTGAAAAACCAAAGTCAGAAGTAAACTGGTAAAACAAAATTGCCAATATTCTGTCCTGCAGAATACAGTATTGTGTGCTATATTAAATTAGTTTTGAATATGCAAATCTTCAAAGCATGTTTCAACTACAGCCATTAGATTATAATGGAATGAAAGTTTTCAGAACTGCATTTTGATATTTGTAGCTGGAAAATGAAATAGATATTCCTGTTATTCCATACGAAGACACCAGTTATGTCAAATGTGAATTTCTGTGTGGCAGAACTACTGAAATGGGAATGAAGAAATCATCACTCTTAGGCACTAAAGGATTATGGAAAGCAATCTGGGAGAACTAATGTGCTCTGAACACTATGCTGCATGGCTGTCAGATAGAATATGACTGAATACAAACTGCAATAACAGTTAGATTCCAAAATAGCTTCTATATTTAGTATTACGTAACTCTGTATGCTATAAAGACTACTGCAACTAGGATGTCAAAGACACTGCCAAATTTTAAGATGCAACTTTCTTAACACCTTGCCCCTAAAAAAAAAAAAAGTATGTGCAAGAAAATAAGTAGCCCTGATGAGACAAATGATTCTTCTAACAGAGAATCAGGATCACTTACAACAGGTGAAAAACAGATTGATCTCTCTTCCAAAGTACAAGTTTTAGGTGAGACAACTTTCTGAAAAAATAAGAAACAATAAGCATCAAAACATAGATAACATAAAACCCTCTCCAAAATGAGATTCATAACTATAATGTGATAGAGTGAACAAGTTGCTACAACTTCAAAATGAAGTCCTACTAATCATAGCAAGAAACCCATATCCCTTTTAGGATAATGCTTAGAGATTTGGGACCAATGAAGAACAGCTTGAAATGGATCTTTAAATAATGCAAATAAAAGGAATTGATGCTTTATCTTATAGCGAAGTAAACTCTAACTAGCTGAGCAAAAAGCTGATAATCCATGGTAATGAAACAAACACATTAATAAGCAACTTGAGGTGCACATCAACTCCAAAAGATAAAAGAAAAATGTTGAAGGTAAAACCACCAAGACATTAACTTAGATATAGATATATTATTTTTTAATATATTATACTACTGTTGATACAATGTTATGGTCAATGCCCTTCTTCAGGTGTCACTAACTGAATAGTAAATCCATAAAAAAACATTCCAAATTACATTTGACAATGTAATAAATGAACATGTATAACAATGCTTACAAACACCTGAAACAGTAATTAGCGTGTGTGTCTATATATATAAAACATACCTCTTTCTATACATATGCACTATTGTTTAAAAAAAAATTGAAAGATACATAATTTACTCTCATAAAACCATTTAAGTGTAGGTGAAACTAAAGTGAGAAATATTACAAGAAACTAAAAATTTTACTTAGCCCATTAGAGTAGAAAGTTCCTAGGTTAAAAATTATTTTTTCTTGTAATTTACTGTTGTTTGTTCTTATGGAATTTCTATACGGGTTAATAAAATATTTGGTAAATCCATGTTAGTAATACCAATTATTGACATTTTAAAAGTTAACAACATTTATAATTATTTCCCTAAAATATGTTCTATGCCTTTAAATTTAGTCATTTTCTGCATTCTTCATGTCTTATACCAAAATGAAAGCAAGAAAGGTGTCAGAGACTTCAGCAAAATAACTCAAAAAGTCAGTCAAAACAAATAAAAAAGGTGTCTTTTATCATGAATCAGCTGATAATTAAACAGCTTCAAATTTATCCTTTCACTAGGAAGCATCTCCCATTGACAATGCAGCAAAGTTTATGCCACATCTTTGAAAGAGGTTTGATCAAACAGTACACATTTCAAAACAATGAAATTACACAGAAAAAGTATAGTAACAATGCATTTGTCAAAGACACCAACCAGGAAATCTTACGACTGAAAACACTGAACTCCTTTATATCATAAATGAAGTGGAAAAACAAAAGACTGAATAAAACAGCAATAAGCAAGCAATATTCTGGATTTAGTGAAATACCACTGCAAAATAAAAATGTGTCACTTAGACATTTCACTCTGAAGAATGATGAGAAACTCATTCCATACCTTAGTTAGAAGAAACAAATCTTAGTTTATCTCATCAAATATTAGTATACTTGTATAACTACAGTTTAACATATTAACTCCAGTAATACAATATTTCTGAAATACATCTGATAAAACAATAATATCACAAAACAATAGGTATAGTAGAAAAAAGTCCTTTATAAAAAGTGACAACTCATGTTTTGCAGGAATTCTAACAATTATTACACAACAAAGACCTTTTTCAGCTGAAAAAAAAATTCATATCCTGAAATATTATTATTATTCTGATAAAGAATAATTTATTCCAAATACTATAATAGTAACACAACAGAAATTAGTACTGAACAAGCTTTTAGCTCATTTGGGTTGATAACATTAATTAACATTAACAGACCTCCAAAGGCCACTGGGCAACATTTTTGTTAGATAAAAAAACAAACACTACACAAACCATTTTTTCTTTATATGAACTGAGATTTTTGAACATTTTACTTGCTTAAAAGAAGACAGTTCCCACTCTCTTTCAACATCAGGGTTACAAAAAAGTAATTTGAAGTAGTAAACTGATTGAAATTCATCACTGCATCTTGAGCTTAAACATAAAAAGCATGGAAGTCTCCAAATGACATGCAGAAGTATTCAAGAACAGTTTATTACTATCTTGGTAGATACTATGCAGCAAGCTGAGAACAATATTATGCCTGTAACTGCTTACAAAGTGTTCCTGTCTGTTCATCCTACTGATAGACTGTTGTGATGTTTCAACTCCCCTATTAAATCACAAGTGAACTTGTTTGTATCTCAATTGAAAGCTAAACATTAAAATGCAATAGAAGCATAAAAGATTGGCAAGAGCTTAATTAATGATGCTGAGAATGTGGATTTAGTGACATACACTGAATATACTTCCAGCAGGAGATAGACTTTAGTACTAGCTAGTATAGATAAATGAAAATGCTGTATTTTACTTAAAAATTTATCTATTAATAAACAAAAACGTGTCTTGAAAATATAGCATGAAACTGCCCCTTTTTGGGAATTTCTGAATCAAACTTATTTTTAATATTCAACAAATTAGTGTAATGAGACCCCTTGGCTCCTGACAGATGTGTTAACTCTAATTAATAACAATCAAAATTTTTAAAAATTAATTCAGAATGGAATTTTTATAGGGGTTAATAAAATATTTGGTAAATCCATGTTAATAATTCTAATTATGAACATTTTTTTCTAATTTATGAACATTTGCAATTTGTATTATTTCCCTAAAATATGTTTTATGCCTTTAAATTTAGTCAATCTGATTTTTCATGATGAAAGATTATGATTACTGGTGTTTGCTACTTCATTATTCAACATCCCCATGCTGTGTACAAGAATAAATAAATAAAAATAAAGGTGGTGTTAGACATTTCACTTTCCTCTACTCTGTAGTTCAAAGTTAGTCACATACTAGCTATTTGATGCCTGACACAGACAGTGATTGTTGTATGCATTTAATATGTATGATTATGCTACTGCAAACAGTCAAGAAAGACAATAAAATTCATTTCTTCTATTCTCATGATGTTTATAAAACCTGTAAATAACATTAAAAATGCCTTTAAAACACAATGGTAAATTGGAGTAACCTAGCTGGAACAAAGTTTAAAAGCCAAAATATTCTTCTGTCTTTGAATAAGTATCACTAAAAAAGTACATTTTCAATTCACTAATGTACATAATTGTTACTTTGAGTGCACCTGAGCTTCAGGTACAGAATTTGAAAATTGGTAATCTACATTAGAACAGCTGGTGTCTGCAAACTGCACCAGCTGTCACCTTTCATGCTACTACTGCCTGTTAATTTAAGCTTGCTCTAATTATTCTGAGGTTTTTGTTTGTGCAGTTTGTACTTCTTCCTTTTCTTTTCATATTATCTGCTAACTTTTCTCTCACTGCATAGCTTAACCACTGAGGTCATATCAAAGGAAGCTATGTTAAGCAAATGGGTTAACATTTTCTTACAAACCCAGCACCCACAATCAACCTTTGTTTGATGTAAATTTGAGAACATTCCTTCTAGTTTTGCATTTGAGACTGGAGCATAAAATAGCAATTCAATTAATGTTAAAATACACTTCCATTTTGTTACTGCATAGAAGAACTGAAAAAATCTCCAGGTTTTCTTACATTTATGTATACCAGATCATAAGGTAACTAATGCTGTATGTGAACAGGTCCTACCACTCAGTTACTTCAATACAAGCATATTTGACACCAGCATTAGACAAGATGACTTCAAAATGTTTGTACAGTTCACTGATTTTAGAAGCACAAAATTTATTTAATTTGAAGGAAGACACAACCTTATTTATGTGCCACTGAAAATTCAGATACAGCTACTCATGATTCAGTATTCAATACAAGAACTATTTTCTCTAAAAAAAGAACTTCTAGTTTTATCCACATGGGAAGATAAGAGAAGCAACAGTTTGACTCCAATATGCTCTTGAGAATGTTGCAGGTTGAAATACAACATAACCAACCTCTTTCTTCATTACACTACAGTCTGTTGCTCCATCTAGAAATACACTGTAAAACTTCTCTTGTTGCAAATCTATCTCCAGTTTATATGCTGATTACCTGCCACAAAAATTGATAACTTGCCACACTGGATACAATTAATATATGTATCACCAATGCCCATGCCATGAAATTTTTCTAGTAAATATACTTATTCTCTTAATATAAACTCATCATTAGCATAGATATTGGAAGTTCAGATTTAGGACTTTGTATTGGAATGGCCTTTTAGGTTGAATAACTTGCAATTCTCAGTGTCAAAAATCCAGACATTCATAAAAATCTTTAAAAAATGCAGATTATTTTTCATATTTTTGGCATAGCTTGTAATACAGTGTTTCAGTGTATCCATCCTTGTCATTATAATACCCTAACCAAATAATGCTGCCACCCTGTTTTGCAAGGTCCTCATTGGCCCTTTTAATGCAAGCAGGTGGATTCCATCCAGCCCACATCCTTTAAAATAACCATAACACAATTGTACTGTAACTTTATAACATGTATACATATCTTTATATTTTGCAATTATCAGTAAACACTTTACAGTTTTTACACACAAAATATAAGATTTTTTAAAAATAGGTTTTAAGATGTTTTAATCAATGCTTTGCTTTCATATTTTTCTTTACAGATGTTCATTATTCATCATGCAAACAAATTTTGATCTTAATATTTAAAATACTTTTATGCATCAGAAAACTGTCAATTCCCAAATGAAAAATCTCTAATTTGCATATAATTGTAAAAGGTTTTCCAAAAAAAACAACTATATTCTATCTGTTATTTTTCACTATTGTATCTGTGGGTTTAGCTGATTTGACCAAACTCATAACTACCATAAAACAAATTAGGATATAAATATAAATTATATGTTTTCATTCTAAAATGACCATAAATTGTTATATGAAACCACAAATGTTTAGTCCAATATCTTCAATCTTATAACACTATACATGTTTATATTTATTTTACTGAACTTTCAGCCATGTCTGATCAACATTTCAAAATTTGCTATGGTGCAACACACATGCACTCTTGTTACTATATTTAATAATACAAAAGTGACCCATACAAAGTGAGACACCTAGGCTTTGTTCTAGTGGACCAGTATTTGGTAAAAAACAGTTGCATTTTGATTATAATACATTACAAATGTATATACATTATTACTATTTACAAATATGTTTTTAAATTTCAGTTCAAAGCAACAATATCTTCTATTTATCAACTTTATACTTGTTTGCTGCTTGAGGTAATTTGCTAAGCCTTGTCATATCTTGTACATGGAAGATGTAAGAGAAAATAATTCAAAACTTACTATATCAACACTGCAGAAATCCTCCATAATTTATCAGACTTAGTAATATAGCTGTACTTGGGTATTAAAAAAAAAAAAAAATGATTTTCGATATGCATTACTCTCCCAACTTTCTGCTACAATTGTACGATGAAATCACAGGTTTTCCAAAGTAAAGACTTCACAGAGGCTGAGAAAACCACATTGAGAACATTCTCAACTTTTTATTGGTTATACACACAGAGAACAAAGCAGGTGTAAGTAAGTAATTGTTTCCGAAAGTGGAAGAAATGGTGGGATCTCCTTGGTTGGTTCACTAAATATAATAATTTCTTCAAAAAACAGAAAAATAAGAGGATTTAGTTTATATTCTAGCCTGTCCATATCATAAGTTAAGTTTCCAATTCATAAAAAACACTAAACTTTGTAGTCGGACATCACAAACATAATTTGAACAAAAGCTACATTCAACAAACCTTGCAACACAAAAAAATTGATATTTAGGGGTTTCTTTTTACCATTTTCTTTTAAATTAAGAAACATATATATATATATGCACACTAAAATTTAAATTATAATATTCAATTTGACATTAAACTCATAGGAGTTGCATAAAATTTTGAATACAAGTGTAATCATGATGACATGCACTTCTCTGACCAGTGACTAGAGGAAGAACTATAAATGCAAAGTTAATCTATTTCTGAACTGTCACATTTATTCTTCATAATGGAATTCCAGACTGAACACTGAGTGTTTATATGTATTGCTGAATTTTTAGAACTTCTTAAATTAGTATTTCAAACAAAGAACTCGGTAATACAAGAAGACATCGCAAATGGCAGCACAGAAACAGGACTGACATTAACCTTATCACCAGGTTTTATTTCCAAGTTTCATCAAGGTCATCCAGCTTAAGAGCTTTATCAGTGTTACTTAGGAAATTTTTACTGCTGCTTATACTGTACCCGTTTTGTTTTCAAATCTAACTAGGCATATTTAGCTGTTGAAGTGTACCATGCCATACAGAATGCCCAGTACTGACAATTGTTCCAGACCAACACTGTTTTTGTGTGGACAATATACGTTTCTGACTGCTTCTTAACAAGCTTGACAGCATTGGATATTCCAAAATGCTAATATAAACTGTTATATTTATCACACAAATAAAGATAGTGTACAAAATATCCAATAATCATTCTTTAAACAACTTTAAAGTTTGAATTTAAGTACATATGGCCAATATTTAGCTTCCCATCCTCCACATGCAAAATTTGTAAGACTTATGCAACCTATTGAAAGCAGCAAATGGATATAAAATTTGGCATCAGAAGAGATAATTCTTTGCTATACTTCTTTAATGTTCTATGTTTTATGAAAAATAAGTTAAAAACGTATTTACAAAATAGTAAATGTATAATCTATTGTAACTGAAATGTTACTATTTTACAAAATACTAGTTCACTAAAACAGTCAAGACAGGTCACTTTGTAAATGTTAGTTTTATAGTCTTGAATACAGTGGCACAAGTACATATACACTGCATCACTACAACTTCTATGTTGCTAGCAAGGCACAGGTGAAAAGTTCAATATAATAAAAATAAATATAGAATGTACATGGTTACATGATTTAGGCTATTTAGACTAAACATTTGTATTTTTGCATCATACTTTGTAGTTAGAAGGTATAATTTACATTTCCTTTTTTTTAATGGTGGTTATGAGGTGGTTAAATTGCACAACCCATTACGTTAAGGTAGAAAAAATAACGGATAAATTATAAAGTTTTACAAAAAAATGAAATATATTTAGGGGGTTGTAAACATAATGAAAATGATACTTGAACTTTTTGGGACAAATAGTTTGTTGTTTTTTTTATCACAACTTGAGAAATCACTTTCCAAAATAAATCAAGCCTGTTTCATTCAAACAAATTTTTAATAAAAGTACTTCATCAAATAACTGGATTTTTTGTGTATGAAAGAACTGTAATGTTTCTAAAAGCCTACCAAATTTTGCAAAAATACACATAGTGCAATAAAAAATTAAAATATAAATACTTGAGGTGTGCAAGAGCATGTAAACTCTCGTGTATCACATACTGAACCTGTTGTTAAAGCATTAATGTCTGGTTTGCATGCACTACAGTGACATTTTTTTACACAAAAGCTATGGCTGTTTATAGTCAAGTATTCAGCAACTTGACAGAGGGGTATTCACATCTTTTCTTTGTGTGTCTAATAGGTATCTTGTTTTACCCATGTAAAAGACTGGGCAGTTGTTTTCATTGAATTTTGTATACATTTCTTAGGGGACTGTTTATGTTAGTTTTTCTTAGTACAAACATTCATACTTTCTTCAAATATATGGACTCAGAATGGGTAACTGATTCCTTATCAGGTACATTAACCACCCTTGTTTTTCAAAATCATATTGAACAACATGTCATAACATTTTTTACATTAGCTTTAATTATATTTTTCTCAAGTAGAATATTTTCTGTTGGTTCACAACCAAACATTTTTCCAATACATAACCAACATACACAAAAATATACAATTTACTGGTGAAGGTGGAAAAAACTTCATAATAAGGTTTTACACAAATATCATACAAGCCTCCAGGTTTCAATAAAAAAATCTCCAGTAAAAATACATGTAATGGAAACTAAATTCAGTTCCTAAAAAACACATAATTCACCAAGAAATATTCATGCTCAAATGGATCGAAAATTAACATGTAGCACAACCACTGACATATGAAGAAACAACATACTTAATCCAATGTTTCATTAACACTAATCAATTCCATTCCAAAATATTTATTCAAACCATATGTGAGCTACTTGCCACAATTTTTTTTTACAAGTCCCTGAACAGCAGACAAATACCAATGGATTGGAAATTAGCTGGTATCACTCCTACCTTTAAGAAATGTAATAGAAGTTGTCCCAGTAATTATAGACCCATCAGTCATACATCAACTGTGGGAAATGTTTTGTAACATCTATTAGGTTGAGGAATAATTCGTGAGCGTTTTTAAATAATTTCATTCAAGCATTACATGCAAGACTATACAATACTTCAATGCATGAACACATTACACCCAAAACATTTATTATGATACTTTATTTCATGTAATACCTAGGTATATAGTATGCATTGTTTTAAACGAAATTGCAAGAAATTAAATGCGAAAAGCAGATGGTGTCGAAAATGCTCGATTTTGTCCACTTGACATTCCATTTAATGAGCTGAAAATGAAAGCAAAAATTAAAGACATATGAAAATCAAACACACCATCTATTAGAGCAGAAAATTATCTACCAAATGATATGAAATATTTTGCGAAAGCATTTCATTTATGAATATATTTTGTTAACTTGAAAAAACGATCACGAATTATTCCTCAACCCAATATTAAAAGGTGCTTTGCAAAGTCATTCAACAAAGTTGAGAATGTTACTGGATAGTCAACATGATTTAACTAATGGGAATATCTTGCCTTACAAATCTGACATTTTCTGAAAAAACTGCTGCTTATGTAGATGAGAGTAAGAATGTAGATTTGGCATATCCATATTTTCAGAATGCATTTGACAAAGTATCAAACAATAGGCTTGTAAAAAAAAATTATCTAGAAATGTGGAGGATAAGTTAGAAAATTGGATAGAAGAAAGCAGAATGTTATTACAAGTGGACTTCAGTTAAAACTGGATTAATATAACAAAAGAAGTACTTGAGGCTCAGTCTTGGGACTTTTACTCTGATTTACATCAAATACATAAATTGAATGCAAACAAAATTTATAGTCAGCCCTTATCATTTATATATCTATCAAGCTTTCTTTTAAACTCACTCAAATTTGCTACCTCCACATCTGAAAGCAGACAATTCCAAAGGCCAACCACCCTATCTAAAAAATAAAATTGTCTTAGCTGAAGACCTCCACCTTGCCTAAATTTCTATTTGAGTCCCCTAGTTCTCCATTTCTAGCTGTTAACAATGAAAAATGTTGATGCATCAACATTATCAATTCCTTTTACAATCTTAAACACTTCAATTAGATTCCCCTCTTTTTTGAAAGAAAACAATGTGAAATGATTTCAATCTCTCCTCATATGACCCCTCTATCCCATGCAACATTCTAGAAACCTTCTATGAACCCTTTCCAGGTGTTGATGCAAATTACATGGAGGCACAGTAACAGGTGGAAAGTGCCATAGAAAATTTCTAAATAGTGTTTATATTTTTCTTTCCAAAAAATGTGAAGTAAAAGGAAGAATAATCAGCCAAACATAATACATGAACTCCCCATGAATTAAAGCCTATGCTTTCACAGTCAGCATCATTGACCCTGATACATGATTTAACTGACTTGGAGGCTTGTGTCAGAACTATTGTCTATTTATGGCAGGAATTTTATCATCTACTATATTAAATCTGTAATTTATATCAAGAAATTAAAATTGGGATAACAAACATTTCTATAACAAGGGAGAAGAAACAACAGAAGTCAAATACAATAAATTGAAACTTGAACCTCAAATTGATATAAATATGTGATCAAACAAAATGTTTTTATTTTGTAGTCACATGAATAACAAGTTAAAAAATGTCTACACACAACAATAGCAATCAATAAAATGAGGACTATTTTGAAGTGGTAGTATAGATGGTGTAGTATGACTGGTCAAAGGTAGTCACATGATCAGCAAATGTTGCTACAAAAGTGAAAAATATGAATGGCTATAAAAAACTGATCAGATGGTGGGAAATTTTAGCTGTGGTCAGAGGGCAAATCCAGATCAAGATAGCTTTGGGTAAAAGGAGGTAGTAGTGCTGCTTCAGAACTAAATTCAATCTGAGAAAAAAGTGATTTAGATATTGCATACAGAAAAAGTAAATCTACAAAAGAAGTTGGATTAGAATAAAGTTTTTTTTATAAGATTTAATGAAATTATTCATTACTGTACTTTGGATTGGTCAGTAAGTTTAAAGTTTAAATGCTTGTATTTAATAATAATATATCATAACTAATGCATCAAACCTTTTACAAATAAATGCAAAATTACAATCAGCTTTACCAATGGGAACTAACATCTTCTAATATTTGAATCTTATTTCTTTAATTGATGAAACAAAAAATCTACAGGGTACTTTTTAATTTTCAAAATATAATTTATATTGTATTTTTATAAGTTCATAAAACTTTCATTCCAAAACTAATCTTGGAAGTTTTATTATAGTTAAGTTTCAAAATTTATTCATCAATATTATTTTAATACATTTTAGAATACTTTGCTTATTACATTTTAAGTATTCCACGTAACAGATTGTCTTATAATTTTCAAGTTAGTAATATGTTTGTTAAAAGTATCAATAAACTATTTTCACACTCCAAGTAAATTATTAACTTCATTTACATTTCCATTATTTAAAAAGAAACTCATCATTGAATAATAATGGACCGACTAGAACATTATATTAATAATTAATGTAGGCCTTAAGATTTTAAAAGGAAATATTTTATAGAGTGATTAATAGTTTGAGAAATCTGCAAGTCATTAAATATTTTACATTTAAAATTAATTACCAAATACAAAGCCTTTAATCAGTGGTTTCTCTTTTTCAAATCTTGATAAATCATTAACTTTTAATCAATATTTTACAATGTCTTAAAGCAAGTCTTTTGCATGATCATTTTGAAAATTATAATTTTTTTAATTATATTAGTTCTCTCATTTTAGGAAGATTAACTTCATACATCTTTTTAAGAACAATTTACTTTCATTAATACTATAATAAAAAATGCTGCCTAAATAACTCTATTCTAAAAAATCAATCCATTTTAACTTGTTTTTCCCTTTCCTTAATTTTATGAGAAAAACTATGACAAGAAAAAATTGCAATACAGTAAATTTTACTGCAATTTAAAGCATCAAAATTATTAAAACCTTGGTTTAATCCATATGGATATAATGTTTTGAATTTCAAAATATAAAAGCTCTCTTAATGAAGTCTATTAGCTTCTTCATTAACAATGTCTAAGTTATTTCAACAGAGGTAAAAGGATGAATTTTAAAATGCTTTAATTCTATATAACTCATCAGATCTTTAATCTGAGAGCTACACAAGTTTATACCTACATGTAACAGAATTAAAGTTTGACCCACATTTTCCACATTACATTGAGTAAATTAACAGCTAAGCTACATTATTTCACAGAATGAATTTGTATGAGTAATAGAATGAAGTGTTTACAACAGGACATGAGGCACTGTTATTGTATTTTATAACATTAGCAACAATATAATTACTATAATCAGCTCACTGAGCTAAACTATAGTTGACACAATTTGTTTATTAGTTAAGGCAATGCCACTTAACTGCATGAAGACTCAAACAAGTAATTAAAAAGCTTGAAACAGTCAGCAACAAATCACATTAATTGAAGTATACATATAGAAAATTTGTGTTAGTTATCACAGGTTTGAATTTGCTGTTTTTAAAGAAGTCTTTCCTGCTCTCTAAGTATTAATTTTATATATATATATATAAAATGAAATAAATTGCTTCAATACTATTAATTACCTTAATTGTTAATTAGAATAATCACTAAAAAAATCAATTTAATACAAATATTTTTCAAACAAACAAGCCAAGGAGGTTTCTTTTTACCAAATGAGTAGTATGCTCCAAGATAAAGTATGTCACCACAAGGGAAAGCTCACGTCAGTTTCATATCACATACATACTCAAATTCATTTGCTCCAGACAGAAGATGAATCAGTGCTTTATTGCAACTAAAAATTCATAGCTGAACTAAATGAAAAATGGAATAATGAATGATAACAAAAATACAATAAACTAGAACCTGCTATCTTACAGTAATATACCATTAATGAATACAAAATGTTTTTCATGCATTATATGAAATCAAGAATTTTTTGTTTATTTCTATCTTCATATCTGTTCTTTTAGCAAATACAGAATATTTTCACCCTTCTTATAACACCATCCATCCATCTAGGATCATCCTTAAACATAGGGGGTATGAGTGGTATCATTGTAGTGGGTAGATGAGATTTTGACTTAGAGGTATTCAATTATAATCCCATAGATGGTAACTTTGCACCACTGATCGTTAGACCAGACATATTACTACATGTCTAAACCTATGGTTCCTCTCATAATGAGCAGGATTATTATAACAACTAGTCATCAGTAGTGTAAAACTAACCTTTAATGTGAAAAGTATTCACAATTCATGAAACTAGTTAGTGTTCTACATTCCTTTTTTTCTATGTTATCCAAGTTTCAGCAGTGTCTACCATGACAACATAAAACAATATCTGTACGTACCATCAGCTTTTATACCTATTATAATAATACTCAGTTTTTGTCCATCTAATAAAGTGTGCACACCTTACTATCCAAATGCACATCCACTTCATTTCAATGGATCTCAGCAAAAGGTGGATATAAACATATAGGGTGGCCCGTAAGTCCCAACCCATCGATATGTTATTATGTTATATTCAATTATGCATGTATCATAAATTTTCTTTTTTTTCAGAGAAATATGGCTGATGTAAGCCCATTTGCACTTGAAAATGTCTCACAGAACATAGAGTCACATAATATTATGCAGCGAGAATGAGGGACAGCACACAGATACACAAAATATATGGATGGGTAGGGACTTACAGGCCACCCTGTACATTAAGACATTTTGTATTATACATTAAAAGCATAAAGTTTTTAAAAGGTCTAATGCTAGGTCACAGAATAACTAGTTTATTTACAGTATTGAGTATGCTAAGTTTCTCCTTAACTAAAGAAAAGACAAAAATGTATAGAAGTTAGCATTAATTTCTCTTCATCAAATAGTCTGACTTTAATAAAGGCTTAACTAATGTTAGACCTAAGACAAGTAGATTTACAGTTTTCAGTGTCTAAAATTAGAATTATTTTGTATTGTTCAAAAATCATATATGAAGTAGAGAAACTAATTTGATAACAAATGTACTACAGGTACCTGCTAGTTTATATTCTAAAGATGACTAGTATGGATATTAAAACTTCAACTAAAATGAAGTACTGAACAAAGTTCCAACCTTCTTAAGTCATCTTCAGGTTAACAAACAGAGTCTAATATATATTTATATTTCAACTGGAATTTTTCTCACCATGAATTACCTACCACTGTGCTATACTAAACAGCTGTACATCATAACAGGTTCAACAATTTGCAGTAATTTTTATACTTGAAATAATTTTTAAAATGATTTATGGAACTGCAGACTTGTGATCTAATATCATAGCAAAACAAATACAACACTCCATTTTTTACATACATAATGAAAATGTCCAGACAAAGATAGCTATGTTTGCACATTCAGTTACATGATAGTATAAACCTATGTTTCCCTTCAGCCTAAAGGATTAATTAGTTAATTTGGTTTATTGCTAAAGGTGTGTTTATGGCCCAAATTCTATTGAAAGTACATTACTAAAATTGTGAAATATTTTGTTTTACCAGCTAATTTCTCAAAGTTATTTGTTAATTTGTACTTTTATTCTTAACAAAATATAATTATTTCAAACTCCACATCATTAACTAAAGCTAAGTAAAAAGAAAAAAAAAGTTAGAATCTCTATTTCCTTTTTTGCAGGTGCCCTCCCACTTCCTCCCCTTTAAGTTATTTTATAGTCTTACAAAGAAAGAAAAGTTCTGAATAAAAAATGAAATTAACATAGTTGATTTATGTTACTTTTTTATTTCCCATAAATTCTGTATCATTTCAATGAAAAAAATGAAACAGATTTCTGTTTGAAAACAAACAATCATGAAAAAAATGCAAACTTTCTTTTAGAGATCAATTAAAACAAATAGTCCACCTCCTTTCCTTTTTTTTTTGAAAACTCCAGCTCAATGTTTTTTTCTGTTTAGCTTTATTTTAGTGCCAGCTATCCTATCCCAACAACTAGTTTATGGTCTAGAGCTCACTACTTTTCTTAAATAAATAGGAATGTCCTAAACAGACCATTGACAAAATGTTACTAGAAACTTATCCAGATACTACCTACTATTATATATGTATAATGAGCAGCATATTATAAAACATTAAATTCCTCTTTAAAATATTTTAGTTTTTGCTTATGTGGTATACTGTCTACTGAATTAGTATGTATTCATTTTCTTTGAATACTGCAGAAATTTCAACTGCAGTTTCACCAGCAATAACTTCAGCAAAATTTATAAACAAAGTAACTTACACTTCCATCATTTTCTGTAGAAATTTTATTGAATTTTATGTTTAGAAATTGTTTTCCCAAATTTTCAGAAAAAAAAATCCCCCTCCTGAAACAAAATGGAAACGGTATTTGCTATGTTTTTTCCAAATATAAATCAATTTGCCTTGACTAGTTTCAGCATCATGACATATTATGGAATCATCATTAATTTATAAATATTTTATAATTAGCACTGAAGTTCCCAATTACTTTTGTCTTAAAATGTGGTTAAATCATTAAGTTTAGATACTGAAAAAATATTCACAAATTCTCCAGAACCATTAAATATATAATGAGTGTAAATTAACAATCTATTGTCAACTGTATTGATAATCATTAGCATTTTAATTACCTAAACATTAATGGCTCATACTTCATTTGTGTTTCTCCTATACATCACACACAAGATAATATTTTAAGCTTTTATACACGTTCATCACATTTTTCAGTAGTAATCTAAAGGTCAAGATGGAGACTGTCTATGACAATAGCAGCCAAAAGCACTGGAGATATCTCATCTATCATACAAGTTTCAAACACAGAAGAAAAACTAGTCAGCAATCATAGAAATTCAATTAAGTTTGTGAAGTGCTTATTCCCACAATGCCTCAACACCTACTGTCTTTCACTGTCTGCAGCCAGTTGTCCTTAATGAGATGTATTAAAGTCAAAAGTAGGAAAATGAAGCCACCCAAAAAATACTACAAAGCATTACCTACTATACTCCACCCTGAAAAGTTCTAAAATTGCCTTGTGTAGAATAATAACCACCCCAAAATTCTACTACAAGTAACTCTCTACCTCCACACTTTTCTGAAAATGTCATATTTTGTACAAGATCTTAAAATACATTTTATATTCAACCTTAAAAATGGCAAAACCTACTTTAAATACAAAAGGTAGTTCATATTTTTCTGTTTTGTAACAATATTCTTGTTTACCACAGGAAAGCTGAAACAAGCCAGGTATTTGAAATTAGTCATTCTAGCTCCAGCAATACTGTATAAAATTTAATGTGAATTGTTAAAAGTAGTTAACTACCCCTCATGACAAAGTGTTTTTTTTCAATTCATTGAGTATTTATTTATCACTGTATTTTTCATTTCATTATAAAATCTTGCAAAAAAAAATTTAATTGCAAATATTTATAACCATTTTTTCTAGTTTAGTTACAGGTAATAATACATTATTCAAAGAACTTACTGCTATTAGATATTTAGAAATCTTTTTAAATGTGATATAATCATGCCTTTTAGAATCATATGAAAACTACATTACTAAGGGTGGGTAGACCAAGATTGAAAACATTAAATGTTCTTCTCATATCAAAAATATTCAATTGTACTTTATTATTTATAAACTTAATATCAAAATTTAGGTAAATGGCATGTATATGATCACTGTTACTATTCAGTTTCAAGTTCATTTGGATATACTAAACTTGGTGAAAAGTACTGATTATTAATAGTTGCTAAATAATCTATGTAACAAAAAGTATATTTATATTACTCAGAATTTCAAACCTGTTTCATAAATGTATTTTCATAAAAAACTTGCAAATTAGCCATGTTTGCAGGCAAGTTAACTCCCATTGGAATACCCACTGTTTTTTTAATATATAACTGCTAATTACAAGTAAGTTGTGTTATACTGAATTATAAATTTACAAAAAATCAGTAGACTGGATATAATTTGCAAAACATGAAAAAAATAACTAAATATATTTTATAACATATTAGCATGAAATTTTGGGATTGGAATAATCTGTTACTCAATTTGAAAAAGTTTTAGAGCCACTATACATCATACTTATCTTTCTTATCTCAAGTTTATCCCATATTTATTTCCTCGTATATACACTGCTGACCAAAATCTTAAGGCCAATGGACATAAAGAAAAAATATGCATTTTGCATTGTTAGACTCAACTACTTATTTAAGTAGAGCTTCGAAAGATGAAAATAAGAAAATGGAAAATAAAATAACATTGTTTTAGCATTTAATAGGGAAAATGTGAACACTATAAAATTAGCCTAAATACTAGCTGGTCAAAAGTTGAAGACCATACTGAAACGAGGCATTAATCAGTAAACACGTAACGAAATTTAGTCATTTGTGTTCAAGCAGTAGCATTGTCAACATCTCCCACTGACATCTCCTGTGTTACATTGGGTAAAAACATGGCAAAGGCTAAAAAGTTGGCAGAGTTTGAATGTATCAGAATTGTCGAGCTGCAAAAGCAAAGTCTCTCTCAATGTGCCATCAGTGGTGAGATTGGGTATTGTAAAACTGCTGTTGCAAATTTCTTAAAAGACCCTGAGGGTTATGGAACGAGAATTTCAAGCGGTCGGCCAAAGAAAATTTCACCAGCGTTGTACAGGAGGATTTGATGAATTGTCTGGCAAGACACCAGCTAATCGTTGAGCCAGATTAAGGCCCTTACAGATGCAGAATGCAGCTCAAGAACAATAAGACGGCATATATGAAAGAAAGGCTTAAAAAACCATAAATATCTTCAAAGGACACACCTCCTTCCACACCACAAAACAGCTTGGTTAAACTTTGCTGAGAAGCACCAAATATGAGATGTAGAAAAGTGGAAGAAGGTTTTGCTCTCTGATGAGAAAAAATTTTACTTGGATGGTCCAGATGGCTTCCAACGTTACTGGCACGATAAGGATATCCCACTGGAGACATTTTCTACACGACATAGTGGAAGAGGTTCCATAATGATCTGGAGTGCTTTCTCCTTCCATGGAACAATGGAGCTTCAGGATATACAGGGGCATCAAACAGCAGCTGGCTACACTGGCATGTAGGAGAGAGCATCCTTATTGACTGAAGGCCCTCACTTGTGTGGAAATGATTGGATCTATCATCAGGACAATGCTGCAATCCACAATGCCCACAGTACAAAACTTTTTCATGGCAAATAACATGATTCTTTTGGACTATCCAGCATGTTTGCCCAAATTGAACCACACTGAAAATGCTTGGGTGTAGATAACAAGGAAAGCCTATAGAAATGGATGTCAATTCCAAATGGTGCATGATCTTCATGAAGCCATTTTCACCACTTGGAATAACATTGCAGCCAGCCTTCTGCAAACACTTATATCAACTACGCCAAAGCAAATGTTTGCCGTTTTTTGCAATGATAGTTATGCACCCCATGACCGAGACCTCTTGTTGGGCATTTCCTACTCTGTTTAGGACTTCTTTTTGGTATGGTCTTAAACTTTTGACCAGCTAGTATTTAGGCTAATTTCATAGTGTTCACATATTAACTGCTAAAAAAGTTTATTTTTATTTTCCATTTTCTTTTTTCATCTTTCGAAGTTCTACTCAAATAAGTGGTTGAGTCTAACAATGCAAAATGCATATTTTTTCTTTATATTCATTGGCCTTAAGATTTTGGCCAGCAGTCTATTAGAAAAGGAAAAGAAAATCTAGCCAAAATTCAAGAGCTCAACTAGTATACTTCAGTATGTAACTCAACCCAGTATACTAGAGTTTGCAATTCCATCTCATCTGTCACACATCAATAATCCTTATTTATCAAACATAACACTTAAATTAAGGTAACTGATTTTGACTTGTATTACTTTTTTAGTATAGTACTTAAAATTATGCATCAGTAAGTAAAAAGCCAACATATCACATGTACAAGTGTTACATCCATTACAATAGTTTCTCCCTCCAGTTCACAGAACATAGCCATATCTGATAATGAAATATACCCAAATCAAGGCCATGGAAGGTTATCAGTTAATCAAAATTACTATTAAATTGATTAATCATAATTAGTGTTTCCAATTATCACTATTTTAGATCATTTTAACTCTCCATATAATTGAAACATTGCTTCTAAGCATGCTCACTCTTTCTTTGATATGACAATGCTACCACTTTTGTTTGCAATGAATTTCATACAAAGCTACACAAGAGCTATCTGCATTGCAATGCTGCCAAGCCTACTGTCATTCACCTTGAACTGTTGACAAGAGGGAAGCAAAAGTTTAGTAACATCCACCACTAACGTTTTTGTTTCTGGACTGTTGACAAGTAGGACAGAAACTAGCAGCACCTGCTGCCAACTCCCTTTTTTGCTTGTATCATGGTTTGAAAAACACTGTACTTATTGATTAATCATATGTAATTGATAACTGAGACCATCAATTTAATAATTAGCAAATTCAACTCAAAGGCTAGCTCTCCTCCAAAATATGGCCATGACTTCATGAAGGTATACCTTGTTACTTTCCACTGGAGAGGATAATGTCTAACTTGTAACAAAATATGGAAAGCTATTTTTACATATACATTACATACAGTGAAACAATGTTACTTTTGTGAAAATAAATATCTTATTCAAAAATGAGTTGAAACTACTGAAAAGTATAATGATATTATATATTACCCTTAAGGTTATGCAAAAAAATCACCAATAAAAACTATTTCCTACAGTTTTAGTAACATGTTTTGTTGGTCTGACTTACAGTAGAACCCCAATAGTGTAAACCTTTGCCACACTAGGAGGCAAATATTCTCTCACATGGGTTTTTACAAATCAAACTTATTTAAGCCTCTTTTTCTGAAATAATCACATGATACAAATAGGTGGTAATACTTTTGTCATACAGTTATATCAACATTTATCAATTACAATTTTACTACTAGCATAATTTCACTTTCCTAAAGTTATGATTTGGTATGAAGTGAATTTTTAAACAATCAGAATAAAAAAGAAATGTTACTTAGAATTACAATTAAATCATACAAAGGGAAACCAGCTTGAACCTTCAAGACAGTCATGTAAAAGGGCAGAAACAGGGAATTCATACAGAAAACAAACTTTACATATAATAAGGGAAAAACTAATCACAAAGAGCTTTATAGTAAAGTAATTTCTAGAGTTTAATACCATGATAGGACAATGTCTAGACATAAGTCATGTTTGTCAGATAGTTCCAATTTTTGGTTAGATAAAGTCCTAAGTGCAACCAATATTTTAAGTCATCACCAAAATTTTTAAAACAGTTAGGTATGCCAAGTCCACACACTTTTCATTATCAAAATAATGTATAACATGATAAAAACAAGTTAACATATTAATCAGGAAAGTGCTCTCTTTAGCAAATCCATAATGATCCTCTTTTAACCTGTTCAGTACCGTAGACGAGATAACTCGTCCAAGCCGACTGGTAACACAGTGCCACGGACAATTATTGTTTCATGTTTTGTACATATTTATTCATTTTGTGTACTATTATAAGTTTGGCTTAAAGAAAAAGTAGTATTTGTTGCTTATTTCCTTTGTTTTAAAAATTACTCAATTTTGCTGAAAAAAACCGGCATAGGAGCTGCCGTAGCAGCTGAAATACTTGACAGTCAAAAGGTTAACATTGATACTGCACTTCATTACATGATTTTTTATAAAGCTCCTTTTACAACTTTCTTCAATTTTTACATTAAATCTTATCACTATGGGTTTTCCTGTGGTCAAGGATCAAAGGGTATGTCATCATTTTAGTAGACTTGTATTCAAAACTTTATTGAACTACTAGTTTATCAATGCATGTCAATAAGTTTGGCATAAATTTTTTTTATTATAATTCAAATTTTAGTATTATACATTAGTTAATTTTAATTTGAAAGTAAATATTAAAATAATATTCCTTAATATCAGTTTTTGTGTGTCACATGGTATACTGAATGCAACTTTGGTTCAAATTAGATGTTTCTGATGTTCAAATACAAAGGCTATGGTTTTTTAAAAATTAAATACTCAAATTACCAATAATGAAAAGATAGAATATAAAATAAGAACCTCTTATGTTTTATATTTTCTGAGATATGATTATAATTAGTAAATTAAACACAGTGACCATGCCACCTCTTCCCATTTTGAAAATACGTGTTTACATACACCAACTTCACTCCATGTGTTTATAAACAATTAAAAGCTCAAAATTGGTCCCACATTGTTTTCTCAGCCTATTTAAAGTATCTATTTCCCAAAATTAATCTTTTTATTCCCAGTCTTGGAAAAAAAGGGATAAAGTAAAATGATGTTCAAAATAATATTTTTTAGCCTAAAACAAAGCTTAGTAAGTAATCCTGATAAATTAGAAAATGTTATTTCAAAATGCATATAGCAAACCTAAAAAAATTTGTTTCACATCCTCCACAGGCAAATTTCAGCAAGACTTAGTATGCAAGGTATGGCAAGTAAGTACATTATTTACAATCATACAAAAAAGAAATTGTCATATTTTTATATTTCTGTATTTACTATTCCATGTTTTAAGAAAAACAACTGAAATTCAATAATTTACTTGTAAACAGTAATGATATACACTATCCTACCAAACGTCATGGGACACATCTCTGATTGCAGGAAAATGGGTGTGATAAGAAATATGCAAACAGTCTGGCTTTCAAAGATGATCAGTAGTTCTCTTGGAAGTCATTTTGAACTTGTATGCCAAATGATGAGTGAAAGGAAAGAGCTAACAGAGTTTCAGATGGGAAGAATAGCTGGATGTCATTTGGGGAAAATGTCTGTGGATGCTACTGAACAAGTAAACATTCCCAGCTTGACAATTGGTAACATGCCGAAGAAATGGAAGTCTACATGTGACAAGTCAAAGTTATGACCAGGTAAGTGTAAAGGTATAATTCCATGTGCCCTACACTGTGGTAATTTTATGGTAAAGGCCCTTATACCTTCCAAAATGCAACACTCCATGCTGTAAAGCAAGGATTGCGAATGCATGTTTTGAAGAGAATAACACTGGAACATTGCAGTAGCCTACAAAGAGTCCCAACTTCAACCTTATAGAACATCTCTGGAATGAGTTAGAATGCAAAATAAGGTCAAGATGGGCCTGTCCAATTGTGGAGCTTACTAATGCATTAAAGGAGTAGAGCACAATACCATTAAAAATTAGTAGTCTTTCAAGATGCAATGAAGCAGTCATTAAGGTCAAAAGCTGGTCAACAAGTTAATTTCTTGGAATATAGCTGTTTTATTTATAACTACCCATATCTCTTTTGTAAAAAAGTGTATGTATATTTGTAATGTAATTACTTTACAAAGTAATGGTCCACTAGAACAAAGACAAGACTCATCACTTTGTACACACCAATATTATGATATCTAATATAGTAACAAGAAATGCATGTGTACCATAGTTGTAGCTTCTGTAATATTAGTCAGACATGGGTGAAAGGTCAATAAAGTAAAAATAATAAATGTTATGAAATTTAGGCTATTTAGAATAAACATTTGCAATTTCATCTCACAATTTTAGATATTCTAGAATGAAAAAAAAACTTATTTCCAAATTTGTATGGTGGTCACAAGATCAATAAATTTGACAAAACCTGTACAGTCACAAAATAGAGAAAATAAATAATATAGGTCTTCTAAAAACAAATGTGACATCTATTTTGATTTTATTAGGTTATAGAGGTTTCACAATTTTCTAATGCAAAAAGGTATTTTTAATCTTAAAATCAGAATTACTTTACATGTGGGATAGTTATTCTTCAAAAAGAAAAAATACATAAACAATTAACTAAAAAATCTTAAAATGTGACAAAAAAAACTTGATATTTTGTGTATGAAAGCCTTACTTTTAATGCAATCTTCAAAATTTTATGAAGATACACATTGTAAAGTTATAGTATGAAAACTATAGCAAGCACAAAATTGTTACAATGTTGGTCTCCTGGACCAAGCCCACAGTGATAGGGTTAAAAAAAATAGTAACCGAGCCAAATTTCATGGCAACTCTTATTATCCCCTTTTGATATACAAGTAACACCAACAGCTCTCCACTCCTCAGACACCTGCCCAAAATCTACTGATCTTCCATAAAGTATAAAAGAAAGGTTCACACATCTGATCTTTGTTATTCTTGTAAAAGCTAGGAAAATGTTTCCGATGATTTATTTAGTATTCACCTTCCATGCTTTCTTATTACCAGTATAGGATTAATACCTATACATTCCTAACATTTTCTATAGAATGTTGTGCGAAGAATATCCTTGTAACAATAAAAAACATCTAAATGCTCAGCTATTTCATCTACACACTGATTATAAGTTAGAAAGATAATGATCTATTTATCCAAATTGCTAGTTTGGCCTCACTTTGAATACCCTTTAGTTTCTGGGCTCCTTATCTAACAACGAATTTACTGAAAGTTATTTAAAGGAGGACAACTGTAATCATTCCAGGGATGAACATTATAATGATAGGTTAGAACTTCTTAATTTCTCTTGACAGAAAAATGGAAGGTGGTGATATGGAAGTTTACAAGACTGTCCCAGAAATCAATTGGATAAAAAGATTTTTCCCCTTTAAGCTATATCAAGATAAAAGAAAGAGAAAAAAATTAAGACATGGAAAAACAGGCTAGACCTCAGTTGATATGACAGACCCTGTAAATAACTAGTTTCCATATTGTAACTTTCAACCCTTCAACCCTCTTCCTTCAGATCCAGGATAATGTTTCACCTCTGTGATCACAAGCTTTTGTTTTAAAATAAATTAACTTTTGACACTGCATTCTTATTCATAAATAGCATTTTACAAAAATATGGCATTACTTTCATGATGCATAAAATGATACTTTGTAAAAAATTATAAGACTTTAATGTGGTTATCAAGTGAAGCTGACCACCAAAATGTCTCTACTTTTTTATAAATATTTAAGAAGTTTTTTAAATGATGTTTCAATTGCAGTCAATTGCTGTAAGTTTTCTTCACATGAATTAATCTTCATATTTTTTGTGTTCAGACAAAACTTTTTTTTGCATGTCTTTTGTATTCTCCAATCATTTTTTGAAAATTTTTAGTCTTGTATTCAACTGAAAAATATGTTTGACAGTTGTTTCATTGAAATAGAAACATTTCTTTCTAATGAGACACCCCTTTTATGCAACAAAGTGCCAAATATTTTTGCAAAAATGTGTAATTTCTCACCTTGAACAATACAAGTTATAATTATCAGATTATCTATCTAATTAGATTCTCACTTGGAAACAAACACTCTTCTGAAGTAATTTTCCTGATATAATCAAGTTCTCACTTTGAAACAAACATTCAAGATGTCTTCAAAAAAGTAAAAAATAAAAAGGTAGACTATATAAAAAATATTTTGGTTAAACATTGTCTGTATCCCTCTTGCTACAGGAAAGTAAAAGTGGGCATGTCACAACAAGTTGTAGTTAGTTATTAAAATGAGAAAAAAATATATGCTCCTTACTGTTCTGTTGCTAATAACAGTTAATAGTTTTCTCAATGACCTAGGACCACAAATATTTCATGCACACAAAATTCTGGTTCTTCACATGCATGAAAAATGTAAAAGCATTCTTTTTTGTTAAATGTTATAACACTGCTGCTAACTTTACAATAATTCCTGATGTCAAATACAATTAAGTTTGAAACTGAGTGACAGGTGTATGTGTGTAGAATGTATTTATTACACACCTGCAAGACTCATTTAAACAACTAAGGATAGGGATATCATATGGCTTCATGTTTTTGTTGATCTCAGTCTGGCAACCATCAATGAAGTGAAATTTCCATCTGAATTCACTGGCCTATTTGTTGTTGAGATGCAAATCAGGTGACCTAACAACTGGTCATGTCTGATATATCAAACTTTCATAACTAAATTTGCAATAAAAAAAAATACAACTTTAATAAGATTATCAAGCAGGTTATTTGTAAGTTCATCAATAACTGATAACAATCTATTAGTTGTTGCATATTCAAAGAAAACTGGTAACTGGCAATCAGCCTGACTATTAGACAAAAAAAATACCTACTCTGAGCTCTAATTGTAACATAATGATCACACACAATTTTTAAGGTGGTGAAAACTGACAACTTAAACCAGCTTCAAAGTATTCATCAAATCACATCAGCACAGAAAACAAATACTTCAGTTGTAAAATACATATTCACAAACATCAATACACATATCCAAAAACTAATAGGATATTACTATAAAATGAAGGCAAGACCTAATTGCTGGAGGGAGGATGGGGGTCAAAAGCAATATGAGTAATTCTGTCACAATATTAAGTGTTGACAATAAAAAGTTAACATTTCACTACCTATAAAGAACCCCTTTAATTGAATTTTAGGATATAATTATTCATATTTTCAATAGTTTCCAAATCTAACCAAATTTTAATAATTTCCATTATATCATAGTCTTCCATTTCAACTTGGATCCTACATTCACACATCTTGTTGATTATTCTATCATCCTGCTGCTCTAAGTTAAGAGATTGAACAGTATTCCTATGAGAAATCTGTGTTTAAATGTGACATGGTGGTTAACAGTAAAACCTGAAATATTAGAGGCAAATGATTTAAAATTAGGCAGTTTAGATGCATGCTTAAATTCCTTGAAAATTATTTAACACATTAACTGCTGATTTACCATACAGGGTAGTCTGCCTTCAGTAACAGAATGTGAGCATAGTATCACATACAGTGTACAACTTGCAAAAACTCAGCACACATTTCAAACAGTCAGTTATCTTACTTTCGTAAACTTTACTTTAAATGGATGTCAAAAGCTATAACAAACTCATTATTGATATTTGTTTTATTGGGTGAGATAAACTTTAGTCTTATCACCACTTTTTTCTTTCTGGAAAATTATATTTTCTGACATGAAGAACATTGAATTATTTTAGATTTCTTTATAATTTGTTTTTACAATACATTGATATAGAAGAAAGTTTTCTACAGATATATATATCTCAATGTATCATTACATAAAACTAAAATTCAAAGGTTGCAGAAATTCATCACAATTACAATGTTTTTGATATTCTTTCAATATTCATATTCAACTTTTTAATTACTGCTTAGCACAACATTTACTGAATCACTTTTGTTTTCTAGAAGATTGCAACAGAACCTTTATACTTCCTTCCATTACTGTAATTATTCTTAACCCATTAAAATATCTAATAACAAATATTACAGAATTAAATCTATCACTGTGACTTAGTTATAAACACCACCAAAAAAAAAAAAAAAACAAGGGTTAATTAGGCTTGATCTGCAGAACATTTCAGAATCATAAAACTCTAGAATATTTTAAAAAGTATTTTTGGAAACACCTACATTTGTATGTGTTTTTTGTTTGTTTGTTTTTGTCTTTTTTGCACACTGAATAAAAACTGGGAATAGCTGAGTAACATCAGTATCTGTAAATCTATATCCGTTGAAAACTCTGAAATGGTATTTTAATTAAATACAGCAGCGACAGGTTTTACTGCTAACCACTCAACTAAGTTTATCAAGTTTACTCTTAAGTAAACTGAAATTGATTATTCAATTTACTGTATGATATTCCAATGACACTGAATGCTGAAACTTCAGGAATAGTAGTTTAGTTTAGAATGAAAAAAAAACTTTCCTCATAATAATTATCTAAATCTTAAATACAAGTTAGATCATTTTCCCTTATAACCATATTATTAAACATACATTAATACAGTTAATTTAAGTGGCACATTTCACGATATTTTAAGTTTTTGTTTAATCAAACAAGTTAAATCTATGCAGACGCAGATACATCTACGTTAAGCCTAATAACAGGCCCAGGATAGAGTAATCCAAGTAAAATAGGCCTAGCACTAGACTTGAGTTGTAAGAGCTCTAGTTAATTGTATCTGTAGGAACACTATCGTTACTACTTAATGTTATATTATACTATAAATCGTTATTAATGGTTCTTTCAAAAAAAAATTATTGCTTTCAAACAATAACATACCTGACTTAGTTCAGAAAATCTATGTCTACCGGTTCTACAAGAAATTCAACATAAAAATACCTAACTACATCGATCTTTGACTATGGATCTCTGAAAAGCATAATTGTAAGAGTACCGTCACCAAACCCTGACGGAAGATGAACAAATCAAGAAATCGCATGACGCCTAGTGACGTCATATGATAAGTTTATTTACTATAAAAACTAAGAAGTTATGAATAATATGAGCAACAAATACCAAGCAATACCTTAATTCAATGTCCCAGTTTTATATTCAGTTTGGTTGTTAGTTTGTTGCTAAGCGCAAAGTCAAACATTGGACTTTCTGCATCTTACCCACCACGAGTATTGTAACCAGGTTGTTTACATTGTAAGTTTGCTGAACAACCGGATAAGTTTAGATTTACTCTTCATTGACACACAGTAGAAAGTGTATAAAAGGATGTATACAAGATAAATAAAAAATAGATAATTTAAAAAACCTGCAAATAGGGATCTTAAAGATTTTAGAAAACAATGCTGGAAATAGTGTAGATATTGATGAAACTTTGTAGAATGAACAGCAACTGCCTGTTATGGAGACAAGTGTAGAGGATGACGTTTCGAAAGTATTCCGCCTTTCGTATAATATAGACAAGTTACTCGAACTGCAAACCCCTATACTGGCTCCATGCTGTTACTCAGAACTACATCTGGCGAAGTCAAAATAGAGATTTGTAGTTTGAGTAAATAATGTATACGGTATCTCCAGCCTTGTTTTGTTCCTCACCTTTTACGATTCTTTTTTCTTATTTTTCTTGTTTATTGGTTGTTTTTTTTATGAGCAAAGGGTTACTTGATATCGTAGCTAACTTTACGCATTTAGAAGAACGTTTAATAACAAAATTAACTATTGAAAAATACAAGGTTAAGAGTTAAGTTTCAGTTTATGACGAAGGAAGTCACTGGAAGATATAACTCACGGTTGATTATTAGATAATTAGTGATTTATGAAACTTTAATAAGAGAAGTCCTGGCGTTGATTTATATGTGTGTGTGTTTGTGCACTAATAAAGCAGGTGGATTTCAAGAAATATAATGTACGTTCGAAGATTTTGATTTTAATTTTCAGAGTTAAAATAGAAACAATGAACAGTACAAACGTTGGATATGCAAGTCTAAAGGTTAGAAGAGATAGACAGTTAAATTTATTGCATTAGTATAAACTGGATCAACATAGACAAGTACAAAAAATTCTGGAAATTATCTGCTGTCACTCCTACCTACAAGGCCCGGGTTCGATTCCTCTCGGTGAATTCAGCAGATAGCCCCATACAAAGAAAATTTATATTATAGATAGCAATAACACTCTAGCGCTCTTAACTAGCACAAAAAAAAAAAAACGTTATGGAAACTGCGCATTTCTTCATCTTCCACTGTTCGATAAGATATGTACGTTTCAGCAATATATAAAATTAATTATATTGAAAAATGACGTAAATTTATTTATTTTTTGATACGATAAAGCCCGCCATGGCCAGGTGGGTTAAGGCATTCGACTTATAATCCGAGGTTCACTGGTTTGAATCCCTGTCGCACCAAACATGCTCGCCTTTTCAGCCGTGGGGGTGTATAATGTGACGATCAATCTCACCATTTATTGATAAAAGAATAGCCCAAGAGTTGGCGGTGGGTGGTGATGACTCGCTGCCTTCCCTCTAGTCTTACACTGCTAAATTAGGGATGGCTAGCGCAGATAGCCCACGTGTAGCTTTGCGCGAAATTTAAAAAACAAACAAACCTACTTTCAAGGAAAGTATTAAAGTTGTTGTAGTAATTATTAGACTATTAGTCTTGCATCAATCGTGGTGAAAGTTTTAGATCGTCTGATAAAAGATACTTTGAAAAGACATTTAACAAAGTTTAGAATTTTATCGGATAGTCAACATGGTTTCTCATGGTTTGAAAATGTACATGTAGATGAGAGTAAGGTTGCAGATTTGGTGTATCTGGATTTTCAGAAAGCATCTGACAAAGTGTCACATAAAAGGCATGTAAATAAACTTATCTGTTTCGGTATGGGGGAGAAGTTAACTAATTGAATAGAAGAGTGGATTTATGGAAGAAAGTAGATGGTTGTTATAAATGGAATTCAATTAAACTGGATTAATACTGCAAATATTGTACATCATAGTTCAGTCTTAGGACCATTGCCCATTTTGATTTACATTTATTAATGACATAGATGAAGGAAGGTCAAGAAAATACTTAATTTCTAATTATATAAACATCTTGAGTTACACTAGTTGTGAAAATGAAATAGGAAGAAAAGGGTTAGATTACGCTAACCTTGGGCGCAGGTGAAAACATAACGTGATAAAAGGATACTGCTTTTCAAAAGAATTTAGGTCATTTAGTGAGTTGGGTAAATAAATAGTAGATGGGTTTCAATTATGATAAATGCAAGATATTGCATGTGAGTTATCATGATTTGAATTATGAGTATAAGTTGAATAGGAATAACCTTAAGAGTGTTGTTAAATGTATATCTTGTTTGTTTTTTTGGTTGTTTTTTTTTAATTTGCACAAAGCTACAAGAGGGCTGCCTGCGTTCGGCGTCCCTAATTTTGCAGTGCAAGACTAGAGAGAAGACAGCTAGTCATCACCACCCACTGCCAACTCTTGGGCTACTCTTTTACCAACGAATTGACTGTCACATTATAACGCCACTACGGCTGAAAGGGCATGCATGTTTGGTGTGACGGGGATTCGAACCCGTGACCCTCGGATTACGAGTCGAGTGCCTTAAACACCGGGCCATGCCGAGCCCCTATATTCTTGTAAGCCATCCAAACAGTGTAGTGTTGCTATTGGTAGAGCAAATAGGATTTTCGGTTATACCTACAGAAATATTGAATATGAGGCAAAAAAGGTTATAATTTCATGGTAAAGGCACTGGTTAGGCTACATTTAGAGTTTTGTGTTCCACCTTGGGCTCTTTACCTCAGAAGAGAGATTGAATTATGGGAAAGGATTCAAGGAAGGATTACTGAAGTGGTACCTAGGATTGAGGGGCTGCCATATAATGAGAGAAAAAAAATTCTTAAGTTGTTTTCTTTTGAGAAAAGAAGAAATAGAGGTGGATCCTACTTAAGTGTTTAAGATTGTAAAAAATTGATAATGTTATTGCATCGACATTTTTCATACTTAATAGCGAGAATTATAGAACTAGGGGAAACGAGTAAAGATTTAGGCAAAGTAGACGCCGTCTTCAGCTAAGAAAATTTTATTTTTCATATGCGGTGGTAGGCCTACGGATTTTGTGGAAACAGCAAATATGAATTATTTCTAAACAAAACTTAAAAGATATATGAATGATAAGGGCTGGCTTTAAAGGTTTTATTTTTAATTTATTTTATTAATAGTTTTAGTTTGGCTTAGAGAATGGGACAGCCAAGATGAACCAGCAGGTCCCTTGTTATGTATGCTGTGAGGAGACCGTTAACATCTCCTCGGGAAACAAAATATTCTGATAAGTGATAGACGAAATTTGAAAAAAATAGGTTACCAGACTTGTACAAATTTTAAAACACATTGAAGAGTAGAAGAATAAGATTAATCGATGCAATGAGCTACAATGGTTTCCTTGTTTTATTAAAATTGTGGCTTTTTCTGTCAGAGCAATGCATAAAACAGGGCATATGATATATTTAGTACTATTTTTAACTAAAAATGACCTAATGCAAGGAAATGGAAATATTTTAGCTACCTCTAAAATGAGATATAACTTCTATGGTTTAAATGTTGACACGAAAAATAATAAACATCAAAACACATCATTACGTACCATGTTACAAAATATTAATATTAAATATTAATATTATTCACCCACAAGAAAGAAAACTAGTCCAAAACATTCAAGAGAACTTTGTTAGTCAATATATGAATTAGCAAAATAGAAACACACCATTACAACTGTATATAATATGAAAGTTTTAACTCAGCATATTCGAATTACTATATCTGTGGTCCTAATTAAATGGATATGAAAATTGATTCGCACTGTAGCCATACAGAGAAACAAATTGAGTATCACAAGTTTGTGAAAGGGAAAAAAAACAACAGAAGAACACGTTCATTTTTAGATGTGTGATATTTCCTGTAAAATATTTTTCCCACAGAACAGTCTGTTAATTTGTTGTTGTTTTTTTTGTTTTGAATTTCGCGCAAAGTTACGCAAGGACTATCTGTGCTAGCCGTCCCTAATGTAGCAGTGTAAGACCAGAGGGACGGCAGATAGTCATCACCACCCACCAACAACTCTTAGACTACTCTTTTACCAACTAATAGTGGTATTGACCGTCACTTTCTAACAACCCCACGGCTGAAAGGGAGAGCATGTTTGGTGCGACGGAGATTCTAACCCGCGACCCTCAGATTACGAGTCGAACGCCTTAACCCACTTAGCCATGCCGGGTCCTAGATGGAAATATCTATATGCCTACAGAGACAGGAATACACAGATCTTTATTTACGCGAACACAAGCACAATACGGTGCGGCATGGCCACGTGGTTAGGACACTGAGCTCGTAATGCGAGGGTCGCGGGTTCGAATCACCGTCACACAAAGCATTCTTGCCATTTCATTCGCGAAAGCATTATTACGTGTGGTCAATCCCATATTATTTGGTAAAACAGTAGCTCAAGAGTTGGTCGTGGGGGGTAATGACTAGAGGCCTTCTGTATAGTCTTACATTGCTAAATTAGGGACGGCTAAAGCAGATACACAGTTTGTTTTATTTTATGCAACTTTCTAGGCAAACATCCATTCTCAAATAGTATTAGGAGAGGCACGTTCTATTTATAGCACGACAATAAAAATATTGTTTGAGGAAAACATTATTAAGATTTTTTTAATAGTTTCAAAGTTATCAAGAAAATGGAAAACTCGCACTAGAGCAAATTAAATTGGCATTTGGAAAATAAATATTTAAATTCCAAAGTATTAAACAGCACTATATCTGCGGACTTACAACGCTAATAACCGGATTTCGATATCCGTGGTAGGAGAACCATTTGTGCGGCTTTGTGCTTAACTTTAGACAAACAGAATAAAATGATAAAATATAAATAAATTCACAAAATTATAAAATGTTACTGCAGTGAAATGTTTCTAAAAGTGGTAAAAAACTTTCACGAAGGTAAAGCTGGAAAGGAGATTGAACAGGAAGTAAACTTAGTAAACGACATTTAGAGAATAATTTGAGTGAATAAATTTTTAAACAAATTATTTATAAGTAATAAGGGAACATAGTGTTGAATTGAAAGATGAAGTATTGTTCTAGAGTTTCTTACGTTAACATGATGACAAAGATTTATATATCGGGAGACATTATTATGATCAGCAAAATTGAAACGACAAGAAGCATGAAGGTCAGTTAACTTTTTTTCTTGCAGATCTGAACTGTGACCTGTTTCTCTGGTATATAACTTATGGCTCCTGTTGCACTTGATGCTGAATATATTTTGAAATGCAGTTTCAATATCTTCTAAGGTAGAATATAGAAGTAGAACCAATCACTGTAGTATTATTTGAAATGTATAAGCTGGTATAAAAATAATTTTAACATCAGAGAGTTCCAATAACGGAGTGTTATAGCGTTGAACACAAGAAATGATCTTTAAGGTTTTATGGCCCGCCATGGCCAGGTGGGTTAAGGCGTTAGGTTAGGTCTGAGGGTTGCGGGTTCGAATCCCCACCGCACCAAACATGCTCGTCCTTTCAGCCGTGGGGGCATTATAATGTGATGATCAATTCGTTGGTAAAAGAGTAGCCCAAGAGTTGACGGTGGGTGGTGATGACTAGCTGCTAAATTAGGGTCGGCTAGCGCAGATAGCCCTTGAGTAGCTTTGCGCAAAATTCAAAACAAACAAACATGGTTTCAATTTTGCATGTATGAAGCTAAAGTAGGTACAGGCATATTTTAAAAGACATGTTTAACCCAATTTTGATGTGTAAGTTCGTTTGAAAGACGGGAATGCGTTAATTTTCAACATAATTATTTTCATCTCAGTTATTTTTTATGTAAAAGCAATTGTTAAAAGAGTTTGTTTGTTTGTTTTTGTAATTTCGCACAAAGCTACTCGAGGGCTATCTGTGCTAGCCGTCCCTAATTTAGCAGTGTAAGATTAGAGGGAAGGCAACTAGTCATCACCACTCACCGCCAACTCTTGGGCTACTCTTTTACCAACGAATAGTGGGATTGACCGTCACATTATACGCCCCCACTGCTGGGAGGGCGAGCATGTTTAGCGCGACGCGGGCACGAACCCGCGACCCTCGGATTACGAGTCGCACGCCTTACGCGCTTGGCCATGCCAGGCCTTGTTAAAACAGAATAACATGTTCCAATCTCCAGTTGCTTGTGGTATGCAATGGCAGAGACGGAAGAAAGATTATCTTGTTGAACTCGTACTCTGTTTGCTTCGTTTAATATGTTGAATATTATTTCCTAGAATGGCTTTTATTATTGATCTTTGTACTCATGAACTCTTATCTGGTACAAAACATCGCACTTTGTATTCCATGTTTGGTGTATGACTTATTGCAGCTACCTTTCTGGACGGTGCTAGTGCTCCAGTTTGGTTAATATTTATTTGTTTTCTGATGTCATTAATTATATATTGGGTTGAGGAATAATTCGTGAGCGTTTTTTCAAGTTAAAAAAATATATTCATAAATGAAACGCTTTCGCAAAATATTTCATGTCATTTGGTAGATAATTTTTAGCTCTAAGAGATGGTGTGTTTGATTTTCATATGTCTTTAATTTTTGCTTTCATTTTCAGCTCATTAAATGGAATGTCAAGTGGACAAAATCGAGCATTTTCGACACCATCTGCTTTTCGCATTTAAGTTCTTGCAATTTCGTTTAAAACAATGCATATTATATACCTAGGTATTACATGAAATAAAGTATCATAATAAATGTTTTGGGTGTAATGTGTTCATGCATTGAAGTATTGTATAGTCTTTCATGTAATGCTTGAATGAAATTATTTAAAAACGCTCACGAATTATTCCTCAACCTAATAGAATATCCCTAGCTTGGAAATTTTAAATCCCATCCTAATCTTATGATCTACGTGTGTAGATATATATATAGGAAAGGGCAGTTACATATCATTCCAAATGGTAAGTTTTCAATGGCATCACTCTGCCTATGAAATACCAAAGAATGTCAGAATATAGTTTCTAAACAATACGTGAACAAATATTATAATCTTTATAAATGAAATAGAATCTAGAAACTGCCTCTCCTTTTTATGTTAATGCTATAAGAGAAAACAAGAATATGATCGCCATCTGTCGCAAAAAATCTTCATACTACACTCTCGTAAACAATACAATAAAATTCAGTAGTCGCAAAACAGATCTATACAATAATCCTAACTACGTAAAACATGTTGCTGCATTCAATGGCTTCAGTCTTGATATTACAGAAATATCAAAATTAAAAATCAAAAACAGTTCTACACCAATTCCAGCTTTTCCTTATCAGTAACATAAATCATAACAAGCTTGTCTCCTTTCCTTTTGCTCCTGAAATGGCTACTGATGTAACCCTTTTGTTTCTTAAATTAAAACCTGAAGTTAAAATTTAATATAACCCTTTAAGTAAGATAAGTGATCTTTTACCCATCTTAAAAAAGTTCTAAAGAACGAATAAAAACAAGAGATGTATAACATATAACATAAATGTGGTAAGAAATATATTGGCGAACTGCTTGATCTCTTGAAATTAGACGAAAAACATACAAACATCAAAAACATGTGCGTAGAGACAATTTTGTAAAATTCGCCTTAAAACATCATTAGTTTTAAACCATTCACAGGATTACTTGGGAAAAATCTCCCTTTACCTCTCCCGCCCAAAAGAAAAAGAACAACACAACAATATAAAAGAGAATGAAATATTTCTGAAAACACTGAAACTATGAAAAACAGGTGTTTTATCTTTAAACAGTGACATAGCCCGAGTAACATTACCAAAATCTGTCAAAGTTTATTCAACTAGTTTCCTCTCTTTCTGACTTTCTTTCAGTTAATAACTGTGCCACAATTTATTCTCCTCACGTGATAACACCTAGTTGTTACATCCTGTTGCTAACAGTTCTTAGAGACATTTTTCTCCTGTATGTAAACCTATTTGTTTGGATCTGTATCCTACGTGAAAAACACAGACTAATACTCTGTCAAAACACGAAGTGTATATTAAAATATTTCATTATGCTTACAAATCTTTGTGCCTTCTGTATAGAAGTCACCAGACACGTATTCCACGTGTGTATATCGTGGTCATTAATTGCTTTATAGCAATTATACATGTAAAAACGGCTCGTTTAGGTTGAGAAAATATTTCTCAACTCAAACAAGCCGTTTTTACATATATATTTCTCTACAAGTGGGTTTTCTCGACATCACTGACTTTATAGCACTTGTCTTTCTGAAACTGTCTCCGGGTGTATTTTTTAGGCAATACCCTTCTTGTTTGGTGCTTATAGATTAGTTCTGGATATGGAGTATTCCAGTTAAAATAGCAGTAGCTAGACGATGGAAAACCTGACCTTTTGAATGCACCATCCTAGTGAATATATATAAATATTTTTTTTTTGTGTGTGTAAGCTCTTTTGGTGTTCTGAGGTGCTGTTGATATTGGTGAAGTGTAATACGTAATATGTGTAATATTTGTAGGGTGGTTGAAGTGCATTCCATTACCAGTCTTAAATAGTTGTTTTGTATTATAAAGAGTATAAGACATTGGTAGGAGGTAATATTCTTCAGTTCTGTTTTTTGCTTCAACTTTCAATGCATTGATGTTTTCGGTAGCTTTGCTTTTTATGATGTTAATGTGGCTGGTAAAGTTCAGTTGTCTATCAGTGATTACGTCCAGTTACTTCATTGTTTCTTCTAGAGGGATGGCAGCATGTTCAAAGGCTGGTGATGAAACTTCCGAATGAGCATATCTGTTGTTTAATGTACAGAACATGGTTGTTGCTTTGGCAGGATTGTAGTTCCCTACTGAGTGCATTATCTTCATTACGCTCATTTGCACCAGCCCGAGTGTTATTTGTAATGTTGTATATCATTGTTTACAGGCAATACTTCAACTAATTACTATTCAGAACTCCTTTTATTAGTCTTGTATACCCTAACAAGACAGTCAAATGATAGTGGGCCAGTAACTTATTACAATTAGGTTGTATACTTACAATCTTTAAATCTATTTTGCACAGGACCTTGTACAAATCAGCCCCATTTGTAACCGATGTCTATGTATCTCCATATAGTTCCCACCATCTAGTAACAAAGTATGGCAAAGTGTCGTCTTTACTTGATGATTTGTTAAACTATCCAATATGTACGATGCTGTTTGTTTCAGCTTGCAGATGTAAGTTATGTTGGTTATTCATTTACCTTCCAGAGATTAGTTTGACCTAATTAAAAGTTTTGTTTTACATTCACTTACAAGTTATAAGCATTTTTGATATAAATTACAGCTTCTACAGCCCTTAATGTTACCGTTCAATGACGAGCATAAGCACAGTGCTACTTTGTGTTAGTTATAGATCTAGTACTTAGATTTAATAACAATTATAATTTGTCATATTTTAGGCTATTTATTATCAATTGTAATTATTATTGTAGAAGTTAGCAGCATTTTGGCAGAAGTTATTGCATAATTTATCAAAAAGCTGTAATTTGAATTAAAATAATCTCATCTAATGCTGCACACAACTAAGGTTTAGCTGGTTTAACATTGAGGTTGATTTTATCAATAGCTAAGTCTCTGTCTCAGGCTCAAACTGACACTTACATTAAATATATAAATAATAGATTAGATAATAACCTCTACCTCAAAGCTGCTTATATGCTTCAATAATAACTATAATTAATAATAGCCTGAAATATAAGAAACTGTAATCGCAACTACAATTAAATACTAGATCTTTAATTAACATACAATAACACGACAATTATGCTTGTTATTGAACACATAGCAGCAATAGTATATAAAGGGAACGAAACACAAACTAATTATACGTGAAAGTAAATCACAATAACTTGTGCTAAGCTTACATAATTGACTACTCTGTAATATAAATATAACTAAACTGAAGACATGACGAATTTTTACTATACTTATAGCTTGAAACTTATAATGAGCTTTTAAACCTAATCATATGACAAACTAGTAGTTGTTAATGGGGCTAATAACTTTCATAATAACTTGTACATATTTATAAAAGAAATGGATTTGAAATTCTGTATTTTTGCTCCTCTCTTTCCTTTCTCCTTCTTTCCTTTTATCATTCTTTCCTCTTCTTTGAGTTTGTTTTTCCCTTTTTGCCATTTATCTTTATTTTTTGAGCTATTTGCCACTATACATGTTTTTCTTATCATAAACTTCCCTAATTAGTTCGTAATTTGGGTTGAATGCCATTGTTCAGCTTACTAAAGAACAGGCTGAGATACAGTTTAAATTATAAGTGGGCCTTATAAACTTAAAGCCCGACCGACCCTAGTGGAAAAATTGTAATTTGAAATGTTTATAAGGGTTTGTAGACTGCTATAAAAGAATTGCAGTCAAAAGTTCTCCATCTATAAGTTTTAAACTTAAAGAAGAGAAGCTCGCAATTTTAATATATAGAACAGGAGATTAAAAGACTGCTACTCATTCTCTGAACTTAAAATGTCGTGGGGTAACTACAGTAACAAAACAAATAACCATGAGGCCTTGCCAAGTGATAGTATTTTAGTAAAAAAATGTTATTGTGTCAAAGGAGGTTGCAAGCCAGTTAATACAGTTAATAATAATTATTATTCACCTATTTTATTTTTGACAGGTTTATTTACTTGTACTAAAATGATATGATAATCTCCTGTCCTCACATTCCATTCAGTAGAGATTCTAAAGAATGTTTAACAAAACATTTATTCCCACTCTGCTAAAGTTGAAAAATGATTTAAGGGCAATACCTGTTATCTAATGACAAAATATTCCTTTACAATCACCCTCACCCAGTGGCATAGCGATATGTCTGCGGATTTACATTACTATAAACCGAATTTCGATATCCGAGGTGGGCAGAGCACAGTTAGCTTTGTGCCTAATTACAAACAAATGAATAAAATAATTTCTAATTTATCACTGACAGAAACAAAATTGTTCGGCAGTTATTACCAAATAAGTATTTTGTTGTTTGTAATAATTTATAGCGCATGAAACGTTTCACACATTATTGTTTGTTTGTTTGTTTTTGAAATTCGCACAAAGCTACTCGAGGGCTATCTGTGCTAGCCGTCCCTAATTTAGCAGTGTAAGACGAGAGGGAAGGCAGCTAGTCATCACCACCCACCGCTAACTCTTGGGCTACTCTTTTACCAACGAATAGTGGAATTGACCGTCACATTATAACGCCCCCACGGCTGAAAGGGCGAGCATGTTTGGTGCGACGGGGATGCGAACCCGCGCCCCTCGGATTACTAATCACACGCCTTAACGCGCTTGGCCATGCCGGGCCCTCACACATTATTACAATAAAGTTAGAAAAAAAACGACACCTACTCTTCAGATTAAAAACAAACTTTTACTTCAATTAGCGTTTCGTCATTGAGGTTCAATTAGGGTTTAAACTATTTGATATGATAATGTACGTTAAGTTTTAAAACGCTTTTGGTGTTCCATTATTATAAATTTATTTAATAATCCTTCGTGTTAAATTATCATTTTAGTATGTTATAATGCATACGTTCTACGTTTTTATACGTTAGTTTTCCTAATATTTAAAACAACACTGAAAACAGTGTAAGAAATTAACGAATATTTCTTGTACTATTAGCACCGATGAAGCCGCAATAATGCAACATTAACTAAAATAGATTTTATTTATTTGAAGTTAAGCACAAAACACCACCCTGGGTTATCTGTGCTATGCTCACCGCGGGTATAGAAGCATAGATTCTAGTGTTGTAAGGCCGCAGACATGCAGCTGTACCACTGGGGAATGGAAGGAGGCGACCTAGAGTTTATTCTTACTATCTGAAGAGTAAGTCATTAATTTCAAACTTTATTTTTAAAGTTACAATCAAAAGAGTCAATAACAACCTTACGCAACAAGAATATGCATAGACTTTCATGGTGTTAGTAAAACAAGCAGGTTCAAGAAATAAATTTAACACAAAAATACGATACCCTATAATCGGAGTGCTTATGAAAGTGGACCTTTGTTCTTTTAAGGCAGTCGTTCCCAACCAGGGGTGCTCGCACCCCTTGGGGGGTGCGAGATAATATTATAAAAATTTGTTTTGGCCACCTTCACCTTTATTCTTAAATAAATAATTACTGTGAGCGGTGCGAGAACATATTAAAAATGTTTAGGGGTGCATGGCGTAAAAAAGGTTGGTAACCACTGTTTTAAGGGATAAACAGGGAAATGTGTAGGGTAAGTTCTTATAACAAAGGTTTACCAATCTCGAGTGTTCGGCCAACGCACCTACTAATAATGCAACTTTGGCGTTAAAAGCTGATATAAGAGAGCAAATATTATTCCACTATTATGCATAAATATTACTAACGTCAACGTCATGCACACCCTATTACCGCACTGTCCCTCGCTGGTACATCGGTAAGTTTACGGATTTACAACATTAAATCAGTGTTTTGATTCCCCTCGGTGGACTCAACAAATAGCCCGATGTGGCTACACACACACACAATGGTTATAGTAATTTGTAAAAACAACACAAGGCACGTGTAAAACAGTTTACTTCATAGGTAATAATTCCATTACAGTAGTATAAGTTTACTTAACATTTCAGGCCCGGCATGGCCTGGTGGGTTTAGGCGTTCGAGTCGTAATCCGAGGGTCGCGAGTTCGAAACCCCATCACATTAAACATACTCGTTCTTTTAACCGTGGGGGCGTTATAATGTTACGGTCAATCCCACTTTTTGTTGGTAAAACAGTAGCCCAAGAGTTGGCGGTGGGTGATGATGACTAGCTGCCTTCCCTCTTACCTTACAATGATAAATTAGGTACGGCTAGCGCAAATAGCCCTCGTGTAGCTTTGAGCAAAATTCAAAAACAAACTTAACACTCCATCTCGTATCACATAAACGTTATATAGAAATCGATGCGCTTTCATATTAAATTAAAACCTTTTTATGGTGTAGTGTTATGCATTTGTTTTCTTAAAATTTAAAATAATCGTTATTGTATTCATAATGTTGAAAAACGATAGTTAAATAATTGGCATCAACATTAAGTTTGTAAATCAGAATCACATATTTTTGTGAAATGCTAAACCAAAAATCGTGTTTTCTATCTAAATTTGCCTTTCAAGTTTATTGCCCCCCAGTGACTCAGCGGTATGTCTGTGGACTTATAACGCTAAAAACCGGGTTTCGATACCCGTGGTGGGCAAAGCACAGATTGCCCATTGTGTTGCTTTGTGCTTAATTCAAACAACTTCAAGTTTATTAGAGTCGCAATATCGAAATACGTCTTGGAAAATGTTTATATTTTCAGCTAAAGGGGCGCTACAATTTACAGTCGTTTTCATTTCACATTGCTGAAGATAAGCTCATGAGTTTGTAACGTTTGGTGGTGTTGGCTAGCTAGCTGTCTTTCCTCTAGTCTATCACTTTAAAATTAAGGACGGTAAGCGTCATTAGCTTGGCATGAAATTTAAGAAAACAGAACCTTTAAAACAGTAAAGACAATTTACTTAAATAAATATTAGCTATTTAATCACTCACAAAATAATTAAAATTAATCCAAAGATATGTTTATTTACGTGCTGAGAGTACATCACCCCCATATCGCATCAATTTGGTTTGTTTTGAATTTCGCGCAAAGCTATTTTTCGAGGGCTATCTGCGTTAGCCGTCCCTAATTTAGCAGTGTAAGACTAGAGGGAAGGCAGCTAGTCACCACCCACCGCCAATGTTTGAGCTACTCTTTTACCAACGAATAGTGAGATTGACCGTCACATTATAACGCCCCCACGGCTGAAAAGGCGAGTATATTTGGTGTGACAGGGATTCGAACCCGCGAACCTCAGATTACGAGTCGAGTGCCTTAGCCACCTGTCCATGGCTGGCTTTATCCTATCAAAAGATAAATAAATAAATTTACGTCATTTTTCAAAATAATTAATTTTATATATTGCTGAAACGTACATATTTTATCGAACAGTGGAAAGTGAAGAAATGCGCAGTTTCCATTACGTTTTTTTGTGTGCTAGTTAAGAGTGCTAGAGTGTTATTGCTAACTTTAATATAAATTTTCTTTGTATAGGGCTATCTGCTGAATTCACCGAGAGGAATCGAACCCCTGATTTTAGCATTGTAAATCCTTAGACTTACCGCTGTACCAGCGGGGTCATTTTTCTTATAATAGATTGCACTCGGTGTCGGAATAAACAGGCCCACAGTTTCAATTCCGAAACTGCAAGCAACATATTTTGTTTGTTTTATCGCATGAAAACTACTAATAATGTGCATGGAATGTTACATTTACGTAATATAAAAATATCAAAAATTGAAGACTATTTCCAACAGAAAAAAGCACGAAAAACTTATATGAATGTAGAGAATGAATATGCACACCTTTTAGTGTGAATACTGACTGATGGTACTAGAAGCAGTGAAGAAACAAAACTTGACCTGATCCTGGACTTGATCAAGAGGATAACGAAAAGTATTAACACATACAGCTGATAAGTATATTGATGCTGAAGCAGATGTTTGTCAAAATAATTTAAAGACAACGTGAACAAATTTCGACAGACTTCTAATTAAACCAAGGGCCTATTTTCAGTAAAACAATAAAAAAATTCAAGAGAGTTGTATAAGTTATAACATGATGTTAGGAATAATGCAGCATTTTGTTTTCTTTTTGTTCAGATATTTGACCGAAATTTTGGAATATCTGTTAACGCAGACGAAGCTTTCTTAAAAAAACGGCTGTAAGTCGTGACGTAAAATGACTGAAGTGATGCGAGGTCATAAAAACTCCCATAAAGATGCATTGTACAAGTTTAAATGTGTGGTTACTAATGGAAAATGTTATATGTTAACTTCTTGTCCACAATGAAAGATAGATAGTTGATGACAAAATGCTTCATCCAATTTTTTTTTACAGTTCTTCAGTATCTTGATAGACAAGGCATAACCATCCAAGAACAGGACGGTGATGATTATACCTTCAAGCATCTGCTAAAACTGAGGACTAGAAATAATCCAAATTTGTCTAACTGGTTGAAATGGAAAACAAGCTGGATATCAAACAAAATCAATTATATATTTCAGCAAACTCAATGCTGTTGGAACTTTTAGCCAAAATTACCGATAAAAAGATTTTTGCCATACTAGCTGAAGAAACTGCCAACATGTCACGTACCAAACAGCTACGCATTACCTTCTGAATAGTAACAATAATTTGTATGGAAAAGAAATGGTGCTTAGGCTGTATTTCACTGACCTTTGTAATGTAGAATCTATATCAAACGTTCTTCTGGACGCCTTGAAAAGATTTAAGATACATGTACATAGTATCAGAAGCCAATATTATGACAAGGCTGTAGTCTTGAATAGGAAATTTTCTGGAGTTATTGAATTTTAACTAGATTGAAAATTGTTCTAAATACACTCATTGCAAATGTATTCTCTTAATTCATGTTGGAGACACAGCAAAGCAAACACAGGTACCGTCAATGAAACGAGTATTATTTCACTGAAGCAGTCATTCAGTTTACTTTCTATGCTTGTGGAGAATACAAGTTCCTTACCGTGTATGAAGATTGTATGCACAATTAAATGCACACTACCTTCTTTGGGAAAGTAGCAGCTACTATAAGAAAGAAATGTTATTTATGTTTGCAAAAATTAGTCAAGTACTTGAAAAGCTAAGGTTGCAATCTTCCCAACTGTTAGTTCCATTCCTCAGCTCAGATTAAATAGATGCTGAATATACAATGCTACACATACATTGCATTTCACATTACCACTTAGGGAAACTGGAAAGTAATGGCTGTTAAGCTCTTTATGTCAGTAATATTTCAACCATATGCCTGTTCTAGTTCTTTAACAACTGGTGATTGTAGAACAGTGCACAGATGATACAAAGGTTCATGACCCCTTGCAACCAGCAATCTTTTGATTGCATGCTTGCCGTAGCTTTTATGCAAATGGTGATTGTACAATGTAGTGTATATATAGTATTTCACTTCACTACTAAAGGTTTGGGAAACAAGGTTGTTAAACCCTTTCAGCCATCAATATTTTCCCTACATGACTACCTTAGCTGCAACATAAGGGGTAACTGTACAATGAAGTGCATACATTCTACTTAATTTCAATCGCTAGAAACTGTGAAAGAAAGGGTACCAAGGCTCTTTTAATCATCGATAGCATAATCAAACAACTTTCACTCGATTCCTTAGAAAATAAGGAACACCTTTTCCTTTCATTCAGTGATAATGCTGCTAATCAGTAACTGTCTTAACTACTACCCTGTTATCTCAAACAAGCGATCAAGAAGAGGTTGGTATTAGCATCATGGTCAATCACTGTAAGTATGAAAATGTCTTTTCTTATTGATCAATTGATTGACTCTAGTCCTGACCCATGCAGATTCAGTTCCTGGCATAGCAGTGTTTGTCACTAAATTTCCTCATTCTAGACAGTAGCTCATTTGGAATGATGCATAGTATGGACCACTGGAAGCAGAGGTCTGTTTAATCTTCACCATTAACTCACGTTGTTTCAATGTTGATTTTTTTACGGCAGGTTCCCTGTTCATTCCAGACTGAACAGTTTACTGTAAAATCCAAATCTTGGTCATGGTGTTTCTGAACAATGAGATGCAGACAAAATTTCTTAAATGGGTCCTACTGGGCTTTATTGTCACTCTACCACATAACTGCTTCAACAACTAGCATTTCATGCTGATAAAAGTTTCTCCTCTAGTACCCTTCTCTCATAACACATGTAAGCTTTCAATGTATCCACAAGAAACAATACAATTTGCACTGTTGTAGCTTATCCACCAATAGTACCTTTTTTCTCGCTCTTCAGATGGCTGATACCCCTCTTCTTGGAAGTGCTTCCTGCTTCTCCACTGATTAGAGATCTGTTGCAATAAGGTTTCTCACTTCTCCTGATGTGAGAGCTAATCCATCAGTGGTGCCATGTATCTTGTTTTTGGTTCTTTTATGTACTTCACAGAGAAGCTTTTCACTACTTCATCAAGAACTGATTTCACATTGTTTTAGCAACATCTTCTATCTTGCCTGCTAGCAAAACGTATTATGTTGATGGCTCTCCACAACTGGCCCTTCTCCTCTCTATCATCATGTGAGTAGCCATTTAAGACCCACTAACCGGAAACTCAAGAATACCAAACTATGGAGTGTGTTTCTTCCTAAACTCTAAACACGTTCAACAGGTAAAAAGAAAACTGAGAGAAACAATTGCACAAAAAACAACAACAAAATGTTTATTACAAACAAAAACACATCATAATACGAAACAACAAGGTAAATGTGTGTAGTGGGAGTGAAGAAAACGTAACAGGTATTTGAGAAAACTTTATTAGAAATTTCTAACAGTTCATTGTTATCCTCTAAGAAGCTAAGAAAATGAAATAAGGTAAAATTCAAGTTAGATTAAAATAAAGTAAAACAAATAATCCACTTGTATAACTGTAAGTTAAGCCAACCAAATTTTGACTCCTTCAAAGGTCAGAGTTTGCTATTAACCAAAATTAAAGTTAAAATAAAGAGAAAGTAACATTCAAGTTAAGTTTGGATTTTGTTAAAGTTACATTTAATATAAAATCAATGTCGAACCAATCAGTTTAAACAAATCCTGTCTCCCTCAGAAGTTATATCCATTCACCAAAGGAAACTTCAACATGAAAACAATTTTTAAGTAAGAATAATTATGTTCCGTGAAATCTCTCACAAGTTTTCTACTTGGAATCTCTTATTGAAAACAGAATGTTCAGCAAAATCTGTTTTACCTCACATTATACCGAAAGTTTGATATCCGTAAAGTTAGAGTCGGCATGGCCAGGTGGTTAAGGCACTCGACTCGTAATCTGAGAGTCGCACGTTCGAATCTCCGTTACACAAAACATCTTCGGCCTTTCAGCCGTGGAGGCGTTATATATGTAACGGTCAATCCCACTTTTCGTTGGTAAAAAAGAAACCCAAGTGGGTAATGATGAGTAGCTTTGCGCGAAATTCAAACCAAACCTTAAAGTTAAAATGAGAGGTTTATTCATATTTAAAATCTAGAAGTCTGCAAAACTCGAAGGTTTCCATAGCAAACCTGCCCTTATATGTTGAAACAAACAATATGTACAAACTTTATTGAGTGATTCCTGTGTTTACAGCACATTGTTTACGAAGAACATGAACTAAGGACATGAACTTCTCCAGGTATTAAGCACATTCATTGACAAGAAAATCGTTTCTTTAACTACGTTAAATTTTATCTCTATTACAAGAAAACGTAGCTATCAGACTACTAACGCACTAAGCGTTTGCTGTAAAGAATAGGAACATTGATTAACTTAGTTGAGAACCTTACCCCATCCGTATTGAAAATGATGAAATACACAATAATTTAATATTTTAACGTTAGTTAACATGTTGGCTTCCAAGTCTATTTTGCCTATACTTTCCAAGGTCCCATTAGTCATTTTATAATTACTTCTTAGAAAGAATGCATATGTGCCAATTGGATCCCAGCCAGTAAGTGGCCCTTTAAAAATAAAATAGACCACGACTCACCTGAAGGTCGTGTGGGTCTTACTGGAAGACTGTCAGGACCCACCGGTGGGTCGTGTGGGAGCTAACGTGTTAAGGAAGTGGAAAACTCATAGTAAGTTCCCGCTCTACCACAATGAACAGTTTATTCAATATTAATTCTTGCAGACTTCTTGCTTTGAAAATTGTTCATTGAAAAGTAATGATAAAATATTCAGGCCAACTCCCAGGTTAGAAAACATGAGAACTAAATTCTTTATCAGAAAAAACAATTTCACCAGTTTTAAAGTATTCTAAGACCTTACACCCTCCATTAATAGCATTATCTGTAATGAAGCTGACATACTGATTACTTACACTGGTTATTTATTTCATTTAATACAATTCCAACTTGTGCTTTCAGTGTTATCTTTCCTGTTTTCTTACAATACATAATGAGCCGTGGCAATAATTGCTACGTCACTACACTCTAGCAACATGCAACAATTTGAAAAACTCTTGAAACTGCTTGGAAGATTCATCTGGTTCCTTGTCATTGATTGAATTGATATTGTTTGTCGTGCCTTTGTTCATAATGTCATAGAAATAATACACAATGATCAGAACTGTAATTAAACCTTTCTATTAAAACAAAACCATAAAATGCATTTCTTAATTTTATAATTTAGAAAAAGTTATTATTATACAAGTAATTCTCAATCTTCCACAAATACTGATATTTCAGTTACCAGAGCTGCAGAAAAGAATAATATACTTTATATTCAGTCAAATCAGTTCACTGCAAGAAACATTCTTTGTAATTTTTATATGATGAAACGAAAAGATGGATTGCAAATACACGTTTTTCAGTTTTAAGTTTTCCTCAATCTCATATTAAAGAAATTTACATAATACTTGAAGAATTGAGAGATTGACTTTTGATAAGTTATTTCTTGGTGATTAGATCAATTTTACACCTCAATAAACTCCATTCTGGAAAAATAGTACTTTAATTTCTTGTTAGATTTAAATATCCTGGTGGGTATGCAGTAAGTTTACAAAATTGTAATGCTCAAATCTTGGGTTCAATTCCTTGCAGTAGATATAATGCAGATAGCCTGTTGTGTAGCTTTACGTTAAACATACAACAATAATATTCTTAAACCTAATTTTTGTAGTCTAAATCACATCACTTTTTTGTTATTCATATTCTTCATAGTGGCTCAGCTTTAAGTTCGAAGACTTATAACGCTAAAAACCGAGCTTCGGTAAACACAACACAAATAGCCATTTCACTGCGTAGCTTTACATTCAACAACAAAATAAAGTTATCCATACAATTATTCACTTTATTCTTCCAAACGAAGACCGAGCTTCAAACAATATCTTTTGATTTTACTTTTGTTTATATATTGCTTATATATTAATTTTTTTATATGTTTAATTTCTTTTCACTTGCTCTTTGCTGGAATAGAATACAAACCACAGAGCCTTATATATACTGACCAACTGGTCAAGCGTGGCTCGTTTCAATTATACATGTAGCATGATTTACTCACAAATGGTTACAGTTGTATTCTTCATAAACTAGGACACACATTATTAATTATAACAATAAATTAATTAATCAAAACAATATTAAGAACAATTAAACATAAATCGTGAGTTAGAAGCAGTCTAGTACTTGGCTCAGAGCAAGATTCACCAAAATATAGTCTGCACGTTATAGTAGTATATTTTGGCACTGGTTCCAAGTACCAGAGGAAACTGCAAAAAGAATTGCAGATTTTTCTCGATCATCTACAGTTTTTAGAAGTAAACATGCAGAGGTGTGCAAGTTTTGTTAAGTCAAACTCAGAAGTTTTTTTTTGGTGAAACTACGGCGTTAAACATGTTTGCTATCTACCAGAAATGCTTTGCAACTTATGAATTGTGTCCACTTTGTAGGTTTGTAATTTGTAATGATGCATCGTATTATATAAAGTAAAATAGCCTAATGCAACTGAAATTTTATGTATTCAAAGGGTTTCAGTGGTGTCAATTTTTAATTTAAATGTTATTAAAATTCCTTTCTATGTAATTACATTAACATCTTTGAACTTCAGATGAAAATGTTTGAACACACTAATCCCAATTATTAATACAATCTTGACCAGAATGTTTGTATATTCGTAACAAATAAAATCAGTATTATTAAGATGGAATACAAGCACACTTAGCACTTCAAACGAAAAAAATACATGTTATAATAAACACCTAGATATGTAATTTGTTTAATGAGAGATCTGTGGAGATCATGAACGATTTATTAGATCATAAAACAATTTTATCAGATACCTTTAGAAAGATGCGTAATTCAGCATTTCACCTATCACCTTACTAAAACATATAATGACAAAACATAACATCAGTTAATTATAAACATTCAATACTTATTTGATCCTCTGCGTATTCCAATAACCTCTGCAAAATAACGGGACATGCTGTCATCACAACTTGTCACTAGAAGGCACTGCAAATTAGCTACAGTAGCTGGTTTAGGGTCGTGGTTAACATTTTTTCAAGCTCAGTTCTGTACAACAGTTATTAATAGGATTACAATTTGGATACTTTGCTGGCTACTGTCCATACCATGCATATTGTACAGGATAATCTCGGCCAAGAGAACATTACAAGATTGCCGTAGCCAGCAAAGTATCCAAATTGTAATCCTCCAGCGAAACTTCAAAGACGCTTCATACAGACATAACATGAAGACAATATTTTTGGCATATTCTAAGGTAAGGTTTAGCAGCGTCTTTGAAGTTTCGCTGGAGGATCTGAAAGGCAGTTTTTCCACCATGATCGATAGTTGTACAACGTGTACTGCACCACCACCTGTGTGGCGTTTAAAAGTATAAGGAGATATTAACTTTCTGTAGTTTTAATAAAGTTTAAAATGTATAAATACAAGCAAAAGTGATGGAAAGTTTAAGTTAATCTATTGATTTAACGCTAATTTGTCTAACGCCAATTTTTAATTGTTTAAGGAAGTAAGTGTAATGGATTTTATATTATTTTAATATTTATATTTTTTTCAGTTTAATAGATATTTAGAAGTGCATGTAATTTATCAAGTCATCCTATAAGTAATGTTCGAAAATTTACTACAGAAAGTGCATCATCACTTCTGTCTTTATAGAGGGTTTTAATGACTTAATTATGTAGTAGAACGTGTATAAAAATGTTCAGACAAATAAAAGAAGCTAACCCAACATTACTTTTTCATATATTTAATCAAATAAACCCGTATGAAGATGGATATGTCTGAGGAACACATTAGGCATATAATGCTTTGTGTTTAAAAAAGGCAATAGTGCAGCAGAAACTGCACGAAACATTCAAGATGTTTATGGTGCAGAGCCTCTCAATGAAAGAAAATGTCGAAGGTGGTTTCAGAAGTTTAGATCAGGTGAATACAGCTTAAGTGATGCGCCACGTTCAGGTCCTCCTTTTGAATTTAATGATGACTTGCTACCGTCTGCACTTGATGAAGGTTGTACTATAACACTTGAAAAACTAGCAAAAAACAACTTAATTCAACCCATTCAACAGCTTGAAAAGGTGTCAAAACTTGGAAAAGTGGGTCCCCCATGATTTGACAGAACCCAGCCTCAGAGCAAGAGTGGACATTTGCACTTCTCTGAACTCTCGTGAGCGTAACTCACCTTTTTTTGGACAGATTAGTGACTAGAGATGAAAAATGGATATTTTATAAAAATGTTAAGTGCCACAGACAATGGCTCAGTGCAGGTAAACTGGCTAAAGCACAGCCCAAGATGGACCTCCACCCTAAGAAAATCATGTTAAGCGTTTGGTGGGATATTGTTGGTGTGATCCACGTTGAGTTGCTGCAATTCAAAGTAATGATTACATCAGACTTCTGTTGTCAACAGTTAGGGCACTTGAATGTCGCACTGAAAGAAAAGAGATCTGCTTTGATCAATCGTAAAGGTGTTGTGTTACACCAGGATAATGCATGGCCCCATACATCAAGGATCACATCTACAAAGATTGAAGAGCTAGACTGGGAAAAACTTCCACATCTTCTTTATTCTCCAGACCTTGACCCTCATTTATTCCAAAGTTTTCAGAATTATCTTGATGGAAAAAAGCTTGGAAAACATGAATATGTTAAAACTACCATCTCTACATTCTTTTTCTCCAAACCTCAATAATTTTATAGAAGTGGCATTCAGAAGCTTGTGAATCGTTGGCAGGAAGCAATTAATAATAATGGAACATACATTATTGATTAAATAACATTAAAAGCGTTTGAAATTCTTTCTCTTTTTCTTAACCTAAAATCTGACATTACTTAATGGATGACCTAATATATTGTTAATTGTGTATTGCGAAAGTCCTTTCTGTTTTCCAAACTTGTAGAAGATTCTCGAGTGTAAAAATCAATAATATATGTTTAACATTGTTGCCAACTGAACTTTCAGGAACCTCACCTCAAAGCTTATAAAAGGTAACCAACGCAACGCGGAGACAGTTTTATATAGTGTTGGTGTTGTTTTGAATTAAGCACAAAGCTACACAATGGGCTATTTCGACACCACGGGTATCGAAACCCGGATTTTAGCATTGTAAGTCCGCAGACATACCGCTGAGCCACTGGGGGCATATAGTATTGGTTTGTTACAGTTAGTATATTATAATTCTTGGAAGCTATAACTGTGGTAAATGCTCACTAATCGGGAAACCATACATATTTGACGAGAACGATTATAGATTTCGAACATTAAAGCCGTTTAACTTGAGATGATTAGCTTCGGACCTTAGTATTTCCACATAAACGTTATATATTTTTGTCGCAGAAAATTCGGCTTCTAAGCAGGTTAAGACCAGTCAAGAATAGAGAGCTAATTAACATAAACGAGGTATAACAATATAAACGTAGAATTAATTCGCTTATCGTGAACCGTCAACAAAGTATTCAGTTTCAGGCCAGATAGAATATTCTGTGTTGCTTGTAAGTTTGTAATAACCATTTGTATACAAATCATTATTTGTAATAACCGTTATTATAAACTGTTTTGTTGTTTGTATATTAAATTATATTTTTTTTAAAAAAGAAATTGTGCGTATCAATCTTGTTGACAAATATCATAACTTTGACACATAGCGACATTAAATTAACTTATAAATTAATATTAACATTTTCGGCTATTTGAAATCGTAATACGTAACATAACAAATCGAAGACGTGTCCGAGATAACTTATAATACGTAACACTTTGTACTTATAAAATAGTATTACTTAAGTAAGCAGAACTAGTATAAAATTTGAAATTAAGAATAAATAAACTATACTAAATTCTTTAGTCTGAGAAGTTTCGTACTGATTTACAACGCTAAAATCAGACGTTCGATTCCCCTCTGTAAACTCAGCAGATAGCCCAATGTGGCTTTGCTATAAGAAAAACACACACACACTAAGAAGTTTCATTTCATTCCATGTTATTTAAGATGACAGAAGACAGGGTAAAAATAATGTTTGCTTAGTTGCAACAAGATAACGCCACTAGTTAAGTATGAATAGATGGAAGAATATTGGTACTGCATGCAGCTAAAAAGCTGTCATTGGGAATTTATTTAATATCGTGGCAAATTTTTGGTTTGTTTTGTTTTGAATTTCGCGCAAAACCATCTCTAATTTAGCAGTGTAAGACCAGAGAGAAGACAGCTAGTCATCACCACCCACTGTCAACTCTAGGGCTACTCTTTTACTAACGAATAGTGGGATTGACCGTACATTATAACGCCCCCACGGCTGAAAGGACGAGTATGTTTAATGCGACGGGGATTCGAACGCTCGACTCTCAGGTTACGAGACGAGTGCCTCAAACACCTGGCAATGCCGGGCCTTTTGAAAAAGGAAACCTTCGATTGTGTTACACCATGTTTCTTTCCACGGCACGAAACCTCTTTTAAATTACGTATGTAAAAAGAAAGCGCAGAATAAAAAGTTCGAAATACTTCCAGTACGTGACTAACCGTAAGAAATGTTTTAGATTTCAATTGGCGTAGTCTGCAGATATTTACATATTTTCTTGGAAATAGTGTGAGAAATTGTAGATGGCCGTGAGAAATATGCAGATTTGACATTTTTTTCTTGTTGTTAGACTGAATGCATAAATAATATTAAGAATATACCATTGTAGCACGTTTCCCACTTTGAGTACAAAAGTCGCTAGTGACGTTACTTGTAGTATTAATATCGTTATTCCAATACTGTATTTGTTAAGTGAAAATGACCAATGGTGAAATTCTCATGTAATCATCTTTGCCAAGCAGGACCTGACTTTCGAGATTATGAGGCATTGAACTGTCAAAAAATTAAAGTGCTAAAGAAAATAGTGGAAGCTTTACTGCACTGAATCAGTACTCATTAAACTTTTGACTTTTCATTAATTAATTTCTCATATTAATGTCGTTCTAAACTATATATACACACTTAATGTTCTAATTTGTTTCTTAGCTAGTCGCTGCCTTACTAGAAAGCTATAATATGACATCAAGTTTTGTTCTCGCACTTCAAACATAGTTTATAAATACAACGTTCTGTGAAGGCTAATGTTATCTAGAAATTTAAGCCTATCACAAACAACAGAGTGTAAAAGTCTGTAAGGGAAGACACAAAATGATTTCTTTTCCTAATGTGGACTGGACGTTGAATTACTTTCAATATATAATTAAAAAAAAACGTTTCAACTAGATCTGTATATCAGAACGGTTGGTACGGGTATTAACACTTTTAGTGATAAGCAAAAAATGTTTCGACTTTTGTAGGTCATCATCAGGTTAACAAAGAGAGAATTTGCAACTGACCGTTGCCGGGCACATGTCATAGGGTCGAGAGTATCAACGGATACGGGATTGTAGGAGGCGTTGCAGTTGGATGTTAGGTTATTAATTAGTAACAGTAGTACTATTAGTTAATATAAACCGTTAGGAGACACATTTTATTTCAAGTAGGTTTCTCGTCATCAAGAACTTCAGCTAGATCGTGCCTTATGAAGCCTCTCGTTTCTCAACTTTTACAAATTATCTCTACCTTAAAGTCCACGTGCTCTCTGGTAAACAACTAATTAAAACATTGAGAATATAGCTTACAACAAAAAAACCAGTAAAGATCATTTTTGTATCTCAAGACAGCTGGTATGAGTATTAAAACGTTTATCAAAATAAAGTAAAGAACAACGTTTAGACCTTCCTAGGTCATCTTTGTTAACCTGAAGATGACCTAAGAAGGTCGAAACATTATTCTCTACTTTATTTTAACAAATGTTTTAATACCAATACCAGGCGTCTTGAGATACATTTTTACTTCAAGTGGTTTTCTCGTCATCACAAAATATCATTTTTCACATCTAATCTTATTCAGTTTGGATTATTTTATTACATTCTGCATGTTATATAGCCAATGTTAACTCTTCGTAGAATGGACGGTAACTGTCTGTTGTGGAGACATAAGTGTAGAGGACGACGTTTGGAAAGTCTTCCGCCTTTTGTCTTCAAGGCGGAAGACTTTCGAAACCTCGTCCTTTACACTTATGGCCCCACAACAGGCAGTTTCCATCCATTCTACGGAGTTTTATCATGAATACTCTGCCTAAACAATCTATCAGAGAATGTTAACTCGCACTGTTATCATTATAGTTTTGTATTTCTTTTTTCAATTTCATTACAATAACACATTTTTGTTTGAAGTTAAGCACAAAGCGACACAATGGACTATTTGTGCTTTGTTCACGATGGGAACTTAAACCTGGTTTCTAGCATTGTAAACCCGTAAACATACAGCTGTGCCACTGAGGGACAACAAGAATGTAAAATATTATTAAGATAGATTAAAGCTACTTCAGGTTGATAGCATATGTGATACTCAATACGAGGATAAACTGATTATTTAGCTGTAATCTTAATAAAATTAGCGCAAACAGGTAATGAAGGCAACAGTTAGTTTTTTAATTGTGATACATTTAATACGACAGAGGAAAAAACAACTAGAAATACGATAACGTAAATGACATTCATTTACACTCATAAGTTCTTTCTGTAAAACATATTTTTCTATATATCTATGTTAGTGGAAATATGATCTTATTTAAGACATGATTCGATGCATATTTTAAACTTTTCTGTAAATAAAAAACTATATCTAGGTAAAAAAAATATTCGTTCTGACATAGTATATTAAATTAAATGTAAAACTTCTGCTGAATTCTCCATAAATAAACGTGTCACATCTTGGTGGGTATGCCACTCTGGTTACAATCTTAGGGACGCGAGCTCGAATCGCATTTCCAAATATACTTCTCTCTATTGCAACCGTGAAGGCTTTATACTATTACAGACACTTTCATAATTCGTTTATAAAGAGTATCACAAGAGTTGGTGGTGAATGATTGATTAGGTGTCTTTTATGTAGTCTATTACATAAAAATTAGGGCTAGCTAACTTAGATAGCCCTCGAGTAACTTTGTAAATATTTTTCACAGACTTTGTAATTTTCTACATTTGACGTGTGTTAATCTAACATTAAAATAGTTTGTTTGTAGGTAAGCACAAAGATACCCAATGGAATGATGAGTAAAGTGAAATGGACGGCAACTGTCTGTTGTCAAAACCACAAAAGTAGGGAACAACATTTTGAAAGTGTTTTGTTTTCAGAACCTGAATATTGCACATTTTAATGACCATAGATAGCAGGAAATGATAAATTACTTTCTATGAGCTGGGTTCCCCAATGACAGAGTGGTATGTCTCTGGAGTCACACTGCTAAAAACCAGGTTTCAATTCCTGTGGTGAGCAGAGCACATATAGCCTATTGTGCAGCTTTGAGCTTAATTCAAAACAAGCAAATGAACTATGAGCGGCCTATGATGGAGTTTTCTGGTTAACAGAAATAACACTTTCATTAAGATAAAGGCAGGTTTTATACTATGGTACTTTTATTGCAAACACATCCATGTTCTTAAGATGAAAGACTTTCGAAACGTCGTCCTTTACACTTGTGATTTTTATATCAGGCAGTTGAAATCCATTCCAGTTTACTCGTCATAAATTCTCTGTTTAAACAATCTATGAAAAAACACCCAAAGGTATATATGTGCTGAAACCACCACGAGGTTGTGAATATGATGGGAAGAGATTCTAACCTTATGAAAGACGTGAGGTGTCGAAGCTTCGATAGAGCGTCTGATCTCTTTACAAACAAGCAATTCAACTGGTAATGATAGGTTTATTCTGGAATAGTTTGTCAATTGGTATTCATCCCACATTGTCTGCTATTGAAAATGAGCCTCCCTCCTCACAGTACCCAAGTATTAAGATTTAGCTTCAATGTTAACAAGTTCGTTCCGAAAGATGTCAACATGGCCTGGTATCCAAAGAAATGGAAAAGACATAGAATAAAAGTTGTTGTTAAGGTATATGGTACAAAGCTCCAACAGAAAATATAGACAAAAAGAAATGTAAAATACCAACATGTAGAAGATTGAATAAAAGAATCAAGTCTGTGTCTCTATCGAAAATTTTTTAAAATGAAATAGAATTAAAAAGGCCAATAACCTAGAAATTGAAAACATGACCAATCTGAACAGTGCCATCATCGCCAGTGACATTGTTCAACAGCATAGGTAAGCCCTGAGATAAAACATGTTGAAAATTGTGTCGTCACTTGCAGTCGTATCAACAGCACAAAAATAACATGAGCAGCTGTGACTTAAGTTCTATAAATGGTCATACATTGACAAATCAGACTCTTGTAAAAGAAAACGGCTTGCAAAACAATGGCAAATATGTATTCAAGACAAGACAATTTTTTCCCATCCATTCCTTATGAAAACTAGATGGTTAAACAAAAAGAACAAGCTTTATCCGAAAAACCTTGTTATGAAGTTACTCCCTTCAAATCGACTGCCAATTGGCATGAAGCCCTGCTTTGATGATAGGTCTGAAGTTTACATAAGGAATAGATTGAGATGTGACAATGCCACAGCAGACGGATTTAGCTGCAGTGTTAGGAAGCTTGTTTTCATATAATACATGGCCAGGATTCCAGAAAAACCGAATAGAAATTGACGAAAGAGAAGTTAGCCATCCATTCGTGCATGTCATAAAAATCAGGTGAGAACTCACTTCAAGCGATTCCAGGGCCATCAAAGAACTAAGAGAATCAGTATGTTATATAATTAGTGTACTGCTTAACTTCTATGTAATACAGGGAAGTAAAATTGCATACAACTCGGTAATGAATATAAAATCTGTTGAGAGGATCCTGCAAGTAGCCATAGCAAACCATGTTAGAGCCCACAGAGTCATCCAGTTTTGAAGCATCGATAATAATAAAAACAGAAGAATGGTTCAAAAGATGTTCAGCAAAAATGAAATGGTACTTTCAGTTGGAAATAGCCAAACTTCTCAGATGACTCAAAGAAAGGTCACAAATGTGACTGGTAACAAGCCTAAAGAAGATGAGATGACCGTTCAATATGGGACCCATGTCAGTCAACTGTGTCTGGAGACGAAGGCCGAATGTAGAAATGGCAGGCTACATATTGCAAAAAGCACAGGTAATTAAAACATGAAGACACAATGCCAGTGAGATGTTGTGGCAAGGATCAGAGCCCTGCCGCATATTGCAAGGAAAGTTGCAAATGATTGAGGTGAAACATAGATTCACAGGACTCAGTGTATAAGATCTGGAATGAAAAAGTGTAGAAATACCTTGTGTAGAGTTGAAGCCTCTGATGATGTACAGGATCCAATATCTTTAAGGCAGAATCCCTGGTTGAATTATAGACCATGCGGTCGTAGTTCAGCTTTATTTAATTGAGGTCTGCAGCACGGAGCATCTGTCTACTCTCCAAGAAGTGAAAGAGAGGATACAGCAGATATTAAGTGCCCTTTTGCACTTGATACGAAACAGTTTAATGAATAAATAAACAGTGGAATAAATGCCTGTTTACATTCAAAGAAAAGTCCTAAGAACTTTGCTTCAATCACAAAGAGAAGAAAAGCATCACTGAGCCAAAGCTCTGGATCAGGATACATATTCCACTGTTGACAGAACTGCATACAAATAAATTTAAACAAAGAAAAGCTTAAGGCCTTTGATATGGTAGACCTGAATAAGAGAGTGAGGGCAATTTAAAGCTGTTGCTTAATAAATCTAATATTTGAAGACCAACTGAAAATATAATAATCATCGACATAGGAGCTGTTTGTAGGAGGAGGAGAAAGTTGTTCAGGAATAGAATTGGCCTTAATACTTAAAATTGTGACACTCGAGACAGCTCTTGGGACTTCAAGTTCCTGTGTGAAAGAACAAAAGAATACTGAACCCTGATATACTTGGAATGACCTGTCATTTAAAAAAACACAAATACAAATAGGCAAATGGCCATGTAATCATTGAAATAAATGTCTCGTAAAATGTTTAACCCCTGAGTAGCATCAAAAGTCTTTTCAAGATCCAAAAAAAGCTCCCTCTTGAAGAAACTTCCTTGATCAATGTTTCAGGATGAATTGGTCCACTCTGAATTGTTGCTTGCAGAAACCAATGGATGTGTAAGAGAACGTTATTTGATTTCAAAAATCACACAAGATGAGGATTAATTGTCCTCTCCTAAACCTTGAACATACAGCTAATCAAAACGATAAGGCAAAAATTAGAAGGAATCTTGGTATTCTTCTTAGAAGTAAAAAATAAAGAATAGGATTACACCAAACATATGAAAATCTTCCTCAATCTGACTCTGGTTAAAACAACTACAAGAAAAGTAGTAGAGGTTGAAGAAGGATGGTACAACATCTCATAGTGAGTATTTCAGGTCAAAGTGAAGTACTGCCAGACTGACAAAAAGCGATCTTGATTTTCGTAAGCGTGAAAGATTGACTATGATCATAGAAACTACCTGATTGAAAATACAGTAAAGACCTTATTGACCGTCAAAGCAGTTGGAAATGAGAAAGTGATGGAATGGTAAGAAAAGCACTCACAAAGAGTATTAATAATACACTGTAAATCAGTAATTTTCCGGCTATTGGAGAGCAAGATTGAAAGTTTATGAAAAGCATACTTTCTATTGACTCCCTGAATCCTGTCCCACACGTGCTTAGAATTAATGTTAGAAGAAATGTTGGCAGAGAACTTTATTCAACATTTTTTCTGATTTTGGTATCTGACCTACCAGGCAAGACCATCAAACTGTTAAAGGATTGTTCTGATCTGAAGGGTGAGATATCTTGGAAGATATCCTATATCCCTGTGGGTCATTGTTCACCCTCTAAAATAAAAAAAGGGGAAGAAATTGATAGATCAATAGGAGTAAAAATGCTGATTAGGTCAGTGAAAAAGTAATTCATGATATGTTACTAAAGAAAGAAAGAGATTGTGATCCAATTGCAGATGCTCCACAGAATGATCACTCCCATTAATATCAGCACCAATTCCAGAAGTGATTGTGTTCATTAAAGTCTTCCAAGATGAAGAATAGAGAAGTAAACAAGGAAACTGCTCGATAAGATCATCCAGGTTTGCTTGATCACAATCTCTTCCTAATAGTTGCGTAAGATCATTTAACAACTTGGCACTACTTTATGCGGATGAACGCCTTACTGCATATTAAGACTTCTTTAGAGTATGAACACTGACAGTTACAGTAGACTTAGTGGTTGTTGGTTGGGAGCTATACTTGTTAACTTAGACTTTGTATAACTTGTTGGGAACCTTTCTACTAGTATAATTTGTTTACTACGCTACCAGTTAGCGCCTTTTTACCATAATGGGGATTGGAATGTTAACTTCAAGAAGTAAGTTTAAGTTACTCACCACCAAATGGTAATACTTTAATCTTATTTTTATTTTTTCTTCTTCTTATTCGTTACTTTGGAGAACAGTCACCTTCCAACAACTGTCTGCAGGCAATGAAGGGTGACATAGATGTGGGGCGTTGTGAGCTGGAGCACCCACATCTCGCTCTCTTATTTCTAATTTAGAAATGTTCCTGTTATTTTAATTTTAATTTATTTTATTTCATTATGAGGAACTGGCGAATGGAGGTTAAGACTGTTAGACGATGTATCCCTATCGCAACGAGGGTCCTATTTCTTTAGCCACCTCCAAAACCCAGGTTAAATTTTATATCTCACATTATAACCTATATTCTCTGACCTTCTCAATTGGTGCAGCGTTTATTTATTTTTATTTCGGCTTAATTTAAGTTATAACAAACAAACATTATTCAGATGATTGGAGTTGCTACTTTTTCCGCAGTCCTTCTTTTTTATTTTGTTTTATTTTACTTAACTCTTAGTAATTAATACTATATTTAAATATACATATATATAAACAAAGCTCATTAGGCCCATTTCAACCAAAATTTATATATAAGCATTATGAACTTTGAAGAATGTCCTAAAGGGATCAAAATTTAACTTAACCATATTTCTATTTTGTAAATCCTATTGGTTATTTACTTCCAGCCTATTGAGTCAATCTCAAACAGTCTTGGTAGATTGACGCTTTAGACAATGTTAAATATTCTAAAGGGATTCAAAGTCTAAATAGGATACTTTTCAATATTATTTCTCAAATAACCACGCTTTTCTCATAGTCCCTAATTTATCAGTGTAAGACTAGAGGGAAGGCAGCTAGTCATCACCATCCGACCGCAAACTCTTGAGCTACTCTTTTACCAACGAATAGTGGGATTGATCGTAACATCATAACGCCCCTACGGCTGAAAGGGCAAGCATGTTTGGTGCGACGGGAATTCGAACCCGCAACCCTCGGATTACAAGTTGAACGCCTTAATCCACCTGGCCATGCCGGGCCTTCTATAAAATGACATATATATGTATGTTTATAAGACCGACATAAGAGGTGGGGAAATACGAAACCCGAGAAGAGTTAGTCAACCTATTACACACACTTTCTATACAAGTTATATACATATATAGAGAACCGTCACTACTGACGTCAGAATATAAATCCTGCATGTGACACACTCTCTCCATAGAACAATATGTATCTATTGAATCTCCTCTAGTGGTCTCGAAACACAAAACTTATTAATAAGACTACTTGTGATAGGCATTCTTTAAACTGAATTTTTATCTGTTGAACCGCCATTATCAGAACTGAAACATGAAATATTCTAATTAGATTGCTTGTTACACATATTTTCTCTAGAGTTGCCACTACTAACGTCGAGAAACAATGAGTCAGACAACCCATTATACAAACTTTCTACGGAAGTAAATATATATATATATTTACTGCTGGCCAAAATCTTAACGCCAATGAACACAAAGAAAAAATATGCATTTTGCGTTGTTAGACTCAACCACTTATTTGAGTAGAGCTTGACAAATACAAATAAGAACAGGGAAAATAAAAATAAAAAACTTTTTAGCATTTAATAGGGGAAGTATGAACACTATAAAATTAGCCTAAATACTAGCTGGTCAAAAGTTTAAGACCATACCAAAAAGAAGTCCTAAACAGGGTAAGAAACGCCCAACAAGAGATCTCAGTAGTGAGTTGCATGGCCGTCATTGCGAATAACTGCAAACATTCGCTTTGGCATAGTAGATACAAGCGTTTGAAGAAGGCTGGCTGCAATGTTATTCCAAGTGGTGAAGATGGCTTTATGAAGATCATGCACTGTTTGGAATTGACGTCCATTTCTTTAGACTTCCCTTGCCATCCTCCCTCAAACATTTTCAATGGGGTTCAGTTCGGACGAAGGTGCTGGAAGGTCCAAAAAAATCACGTTATTCGCCATGAAAAAGTCATTTCTCCTGCGGGCATTGTGGATTGCAGCGTTGTCCTTCTGAAAGATCCAGTCATTTCCACACAAGCGTGGGCCTTCAGTCAATAAGGATGCTCTCTCCCACATGCCAATGTAGCCAGCTGTTGTTTGACGCCCCTGTGTAACCTGAAGCTTCATTGTTCCATGGAAGGAGAAAAAACTCCAGATCATGATGGAACCTCCTCCACTGTGTCGTGTAGAAAATGTCTCAGGTGGAATATCCTTATCGTGCCAGTAACGTTGGAAGCCATCTGGACCATCCAGGTTAATTTTTTCTTATCAGAGAACAAAACCATTTCTTCCACTTTTCTACATCCCATGTTTGGTGCTTCTCAGCAAAGTTGAACCGAACTGTTTTGTGGTGTGGAAGGAGGCGTGGCCTTTGAAGACGTTTACGGTTTTTAAAGCCTTTCTTTCGTATATGCCGTCTTATTGTTCTTGAACTGCATTCTGCAACCGTAAGGTCCTTAATCTGGTTCGAAGATAGGCTGGTGTCTTGCCAGACAATTCGTCGAATCCTTCTACTCCACGCTGGTGAAATTTTCTTGGGCCGACCACTTGAAATTCTCTTTTCATAACCTTCAGGGTCTTTTAAGAAATTTTCAACAGCAGTTTCACAACGCCCAATCTCACCAGCGATGGTACGTTGAGAGAGACCTTGCTTTTACAGCTCGACAATTTTGCCACGTTCAAACTCTGTCAACTGTATAGCCTTTGTCTTGTTTTTACCCAATGTAACTCAGGAGATGTCAGTGTGAGATGTTGACAACGCTAATGCTTGAACACAAATGATTAAATTTCGTTACGTGTTTACCGATTAACGCTTCGTTTCAGTGTGGTCTTCAACTTTGACCAGCAAGTATTTAGGCTAATTTCATAGTGTTCACATTTTCCTTATTAAATAGTTAAAAAAGTTTTTTATTTTTATTTTTTCGTTATTTATTTTCATCTTTCGAAGCTGTACTCAAATAAGTGGTTGAGTCTAACAACACAAAATGCATATTTTTTCTTTATGTTCATTGGCCTTGAGGTTTTGGCCAGCAGTGTATATTTGTATGCGTATAACCGCTGTTACTGGTATATAAGCAAGCATGAATTCAGTGAATTACTTTGAGTATGAAACGCACTTTCTACAGAAGATATATATATATAATGCATTGAACAGTCACTACTGGTCTCAAAACAAAACTTTCCAATAAGATGAACTATCCCAAATATTTTCTGAATATATATATATATATATTATAGAACCACTTGTATTGATAATTACACTACCTACCACAAATAAGAACTGTACAGTAAAAGGTGTGTTTCTGTAGAATCGTCACGACTATCATCGAAATGAAACTGGCCAATCAAATTAACTTATTACCCAGACTTACTACACAAGATGATAAAAAATACGACAAAACAGCTACTACTACGTAAAAATGAAACTCAAAATAACACAAACCAGTTTCACAAGTTAACATTTAGTCGGCATTTCCTTGTATATCAGTACTGGTTTATATCGACGTGGCATGCTTCCAGTGAGTTTATGCAGATATTTCTGAGTGATTAACTGTCATCCTGTGTGTGTGTTTTCTCATAGCAAAGCCACATTGGGCTATCTGCTGATCCCACCGAGGGTAATCGAACCCCTGATTTTAGAGTTGTAAATCCGGAAACCTACCGCTGTACTAGCGGGGGGCAACTGTCATCCTTCTATGAATACTTCAGAAAGTCTCTCTTCCTTGTTTGGCTTGTTATCTTTTGTTAACCGGTTTAATTCAACCCATATATTTTCATCACTTTGATATCAGGTGATTGACCTGGCCGTTTCATAGCATCAGTTCTCTTGTTCCTAAGATATCTTTTAATGACTCCACATTTGTGGAGAAACTTATTTGAACATTCTGTCGGGTAATTGGAATAAGAAACTAGAGCACGTGCACAACACTATTTATGAGTATATGTAACTAAAATCATGAAAAATCCAGGTAAGTATGAAAGCCAGAGTTAAAAAAAGGATTTGAGATCATATTTGAACAGATCTCATCGAGTGAGTTCTAAAAAACATATAGTTTTATATATTTTTCTGTTATCTAATAAAATATATAATAAATTAACAACATTTTCAAGGGGCCCATCTTTTCGTCCACCCCCTGTATATATATGTATATCCTATACATTTTGATTGTGTGTGTGTTTTCTTATAGCAAAGCCACATAGGGCTATCTACGGAGCCCACCAAGAGGGATCGAACCCCTAATTTTAACGTTGTAAATCCGGAGACTTACCGCTGTATTAACGGGGGGCATTTTGATTGTAAGAGAAGGTCACTTTTATGTGATCACAATGTTTTGACAAACAGGTCCCAAATTCTTAGTTTATTAACCGACTTTGGAAAACCAACAAGTTCCTCTTGGTTTATTCGATGGAAAATTAACAACTTTTCAGGGGTTGGAGCATTTTTCCCACTATCTCTACATAATATACATATATATAATTTTGAAATCGCCACTACTGGCGTAAATACAAGAAAAATCCAAATAAACTACCTGTGACATACATTTTGCAAAATACGACCTATATACAATTTTGGAACCGTCACTACTAGTTTCGAAACACGAAACATGCCAGCAACACAAACCATCACACACGTTCTATATATATATATATATACATACATATATAATTATAGAACTGAAACTATTGGCCACAAAGTAATACATCTTCCAATCAGATTGTCTACTGATCACACTTTATGTAAAATTAAACATATATGCTATAGAATTGCTACTACGGGCGTAGGAAAATGAAACCTACTAATAAGGATGCTTATTACACGCATTTTCCATATATATATATACCTATAGTGAGTGAGAGAGAAAGGCCAGCAACTACTGTCGTCGAACCTTAAATTTGGCAAATTAACTCAATATTACATTTATTTTCTAAAGAAGGATTTCTAAAGACACCGAATAAACACAGTTGGCATCGAAATACGAAATTTGCCTGTTAATCTACGTAACACCCATATTTCCTAGAAGGTTGTGTATATAACCACCACAACTAACCTCTAAACATCAGTTCTATCAATTAGACCATATATCACCCACACTTTCTGTATAAGGAGATATACGTCTAGATAAGCGGTACCACGGACATGTAAGACATGAAATTAAACAATCACAGTTCTTAGTGCACATAATTTATGTATATATAGAAGCTCCAGTGCTGTCACTCAAACACAAAAACTCTTAACCACTCTTACTTTTGCACACACACACACTGTACAGAAGGAGATACGTATCTAAGAAACCACAAGTACTGTCGTAGAAACATGAAACTTGTCGATTGGACTATATTTTATTCTCACTTTATACAGAAAAAAAATCAGTAAGCACGGTGGTGATTTGTATGTAGGGACGGGCTGAGGAAAAAACATGACTGTAACGCTCAATGCAATGCTCATAGATAATTCCTAAACATGAGATGTAACTTTATTTAAGCACCTAATTATCATTATCGAGTGTTTCACAGCATGTGAGATTCTCAATATAATTGAAAAGTGTTGCTAAGATGAAGAACAGGGAAACAGATAAAGAGCCACTGTGCTCGTGTTTCTTTTTTCTTTTCCCATGCTAGCTAGAAAACGTATGAATTTTTCGCAATGACTTTAGTGTGAAAGAAAAGCATTTAAGGAGCACTTGGGAACAGATAACCATGTTTAAAAAATTATAATACTAGTATAAATGGTGTGATCATTACCCCTTAAAGTCAGCTCTCTTACAAAAATCTGTGATTCGTTTGAAAACCTTTGATACTGGGGGGAACAGGAGTTACCAGTCAATAACAGATTAACATTAGAATATGTAGAATACTCAGTACTTTGTAAATACACATAATATTAAATTTTGCTACACACATTCATCGAATACACCAACTTTCAGTCAGGAATGTCTGCTGGCTTACAACGATAGAATTATGGTTTCGATACCCGTAGTGAGCACACCACAGATAGTCTACTGTGTACCTTTGTGCTTAATTACAAACAAACAAACAGTCATGGAAAAAAGACTCTACAAAACAAGTACTAAAAATATTTTGTAAATGTAGAATAATGTAGGGATGGCACTTCCAAATAGAACACAAACACGAATATAAGGATGATACAGATATACATATGCCCTTTTGTTACTGTAGGTTCCTCAGTATTAAGTTCCAAAAAGTAAATATTATTACCAGTGATGATTAATAATGTATAATAGTCAGTTGTGTGCATATTATCAATATCTGTTTGTTTTTTAATTTCCCGCAAAGCTACACGAGGACTATCTGCGCTAGTCGTCCATAATTTAGCAGTGTAAGACTAGAAGGAAGGTAGCTAGTCATCGCCACCCACCGCCCACTCTTGAGCTACTCTTTTATCAACGAATAGTGGGATTGACCGTCACATTATAACGTCCCCACGGCTGAAAGGGTAAGTATGTTTGGTGTGACGGGGATTCGAACCCGCGACCCTCGGATTATGAGTCGAACGCCTTAATCCACTTGGCCATGCCAATATATTTGAGTTCATCCTACAAGTGCAATGAAGAAATTCACAAAACTGATACGATATTAACAAGATATACATTATACGGCTGTGACGATTACACGATTAACAGGTTAGGGTTCAGTTACTGCTCTTAACCGGTTACGGATTTCCTAACCGGTTAATCTAAGATTTTTTTCCGAGAAAAATAAACGAGGGAAAACAATACGATTATCGACATTTGCGTGTAAATATTCCATTATTTGACCTTGACATTGGTATGTTTGCCTATCGCGATTTTACGAACTGCTTGCCTTTTTGTTTGGTTAAATTTTCTTTGTTGTTGTTGTTGTTGAAAGCCTTTAGAGTTTTTGAACCTTTGTGAACCTGACGATGACCGAAGAAGGTCGAAACGTTGTTCGCTCTTCTATGTAAAGTGTTTTCTCAGCCCAAACGAGCCGTTTTTGCATTTAAATTTCTCAACAAGTGGGTTTCTCGTCATCACTGGTTATTCTTTGGAGTTTTTGTTAACGTTCGGTGCGGCCGTCACGCGCAAATTCCTAGGGCTGTGACAATTACACGATTAACCGATTACGGTTCGGTTATGAGGCAAAGATTAACCAGTTACAAAAGTCCGTAATCGTCGCAGCCCTAATACATTACCACTAACTAATAAAAACAAAACAAATGTTCTCTTATTAACCGACTCCAAAGAAATTGTTTTTTTAAAAAAAGAGGTTGAAGAAGTAATTAAAAATCATTTGCAAAAAATTAAATATGATACAGGGATGAAAATTTCAAAACTTACAGAAACAATGTATGGATGAATACACAAAACCATGTACAAATTACTACACGAGTAGCCAAGTCTTTTATCTAAATGTCCAATTCCTGTCAGTTGCACGAATTCAGGTTTGAATAAAAACATTTAAACTGAATATTGCGATACAGTCTTACAGTCACTGATAACCATAAGCTTTCAAGGTTAACTCAGCACTTACTGGTTACTCAGGTGAGAATTTTTGTAAGGTTTTACGTTTTCGTCCTTATCTTGTTTCTGTAGTTTTTAGCATTGTCATACTTAACTTTTGTATTTTTCATTGTTTAGTAATCTATAGGACGGCTACTTCTCTGTCAAAACCTAAAATCTGTAAATTAGACAGATTGCTTATTATACAAAATTTCTTTTAAAGAAATACATATTTCTCTCTTTCTACAGGAAACATATCTATATAAATATAATAGTACTGTCTGTTGTTTGTCCATCAAAATTGGTATAGAGATTCATTGGATCCATGAGAAAAACAAAAAAAAAATCAGTTTTGCATTTTACATTTTCCGTTTCTTGGGCATTCTTTCTTACTACTACTTTTCATCCTATTAATGGATCTTCACCGAATTTGGCATGACAGTTTATTGGGTCCGTGCGAAGATACATGCGAAATTATGGTTTTATATTTTATGTTTCACAGTTTGTATAGGCATTTTTGTGTTTTCTACATTCAAACGTAAGCGAAGCCAATTTTCATATCCTATGATAACCTTTCATTAATCATAAATTTACACAACTTCCGTCCATGGGACGGGTACTTTAGTTTATATATATATATATAAATCCACCAGTACTGACGTCGAAACATGAATGATATAATTCCACTAAGTATGACGCACATTTTCTACAGAAAATGATAAATATCTATTGAGCTGCCTTAAAATAGGAAATTAGTAAGTAATTCAACTTATCTCGGAAGTTTGTAGAAAGATATATATATATAAGTGAATAAAAACCCTATAACCCGAGCGTTTTCGAAAGGTGGACGTTTCTTCAAGGTCAAACTGGGAATGATGGTGTAATCGAATTAATAGTATATATAAAGGGAGTTTACTGACATCGTGAAGGTCATCCGGCTATCCAGAAAATGTTTATTTTTTTGTCTCGTTTCCGGTATGATGTAGCCGATGGCGAGAGTGTATGTGAAAAGGTGTTAGGGATATTGTACTTTAGAAATGGCTAAATATATGCATATTTAAAACTATAGAGACACCTGGAGACTGAATGAAAAATATATCATATGCTAAACCATTTATAAAGTAGGCATGAAAAATTATCTTAAACACATAGTAAGGTTTAATAAATGCCATAAGCATAATGTACTTATTACTCACATTTTCTACAGAATGAGATATATCTGTATTAAATCGCACCTTCTGGCGTCGAACATGAAATCTGCCAATTAGATTACATATATACAATTTCTCTTTAAGAAGATATACGTATTTCAAGAACCGCCACTACTGTCGTGGAATGACGAAACCTATAAAATAGACTACAAATGCATTTCTGAATAACCGCACAGATATCCTTTCGGGTTTATCGTTGTGCATGGCAGTTTAAAACTATATGCCAATATTTCCTTATTTATCCGTTGAATAATGTCATATATAATAATCTGTTCATTTTCCAGTGCACCATGATTATTTAAAAACTGTAAAAATTGTTTCTTATCACTTCAGTGATTTTGTTGTAACAATTCGTTTTATTTTATTTGTTTGCATTTTTTATTTACATTCTTATATTATAACCTATTGTAGATGTTGAATGATCGTTTGAAATGAGGGACATTGTGTGGTTAAATGCAAATGGCGAATGATAATAGTAATATGAGATACTGTATGACTGGCTTCAGATGTTGAATGATCGCTTGGGATGAGGGACATTGTGTGGTTAAATACAGTTTGTGAATAGAAGCTAGCGATATGGGATACTGTATGACTGGCTTCAGATGTTGAATGATCGCATGGAATAAGACATTATACGGTTAAATGCAGATGGTGAATAGTAGTTAGTGATATGGGTTGTAGATGTTGAATGATCGCTTGGGATGAGGGACATTGTGTGGTTTAATACAGTTTGTGAATAGAAGCTAGCGATATGGGATACTGTATGACTGGCTGCAGATGTTCAATGATAATCTGGAATTTAAGACATTGTGTGACTGATTGTAGATGTTTAATGTTGACTTGGGGTATGGGACGTTGTATACATGAATACTATAACTGATCATAACGCTCAAATTTTTTTGTTTTGTTGTTGTCCTGATTTCATATGCAGGCTTGCATTTCAACCTTAAATTCGATAAAAAGTATATCTCCGCTAGTGAGTGTGTCTTTTTCAGGTAACTGTTTTTACTAAAATACGGTTTATGTCTCTCATGCACACTGAAGAGTGAACTCTAATTCTACTTATTTATCTATCATGTAGGTGTGAAACTTTCTGTTTGTTTTTCAGTCTAGTTGTCAGAAAAGATACAAACCTAAGTAGATATGGTAATATAACTAAATTTGCTAATTTAGTTGGATAACCATCAATTAATTATTGTTTGTATACCCTGTAATCCGTATTAATACAGTAGCTCTTAAGAATAATATTAAAATTTTGCTCAGGAAAAGTCGAACAGTAAAACTATAATATATTTTACAAATCCGTATGTTCTTGAAAAGTCAGATTTATATATCAAAGTTAATGAGACAGCAGAGCTAAATAGCCAGGTCAAAGATATTTCATTCAATCATAAGCGTCCGTAATTTAGGAACAGAGCAAATAGAATGCAATCAAATAACTGGCTTACTTTCACAAGTGAATGGAAGGAATATATAGGATATTATAGATTTCATTAAGAAGAACACACTTGCTTAACCTCAGAGGCAACAAATATTCAAAATATAATAACCACAATTGTTAATTACTTCAGTAAAGGGTTTTATTGAACAATAAATAAAAATCACGAATGACGGAAGTGACACTTCAAAACAAGGTGTTTCCGTGTTAGGGAATGAAACTATATCGTCCATTTTAGAGGGGTAGTTATTTGTAACTAGAAATTAAAGTATCTTCAGAGAAAACTACAGACAAAGACAACGACGTAGATTGAAGATAAGATAAATTAATTCCGTTTTGTAATCAGTTCAATTTAACTATTTGTATGCGTGTATTTATAACAAATGTTTTGGTTTCTGTTTTTTTATGTCTCAGGTTTTCATTTCTTCTTTTTGTACCATTTTATACGTGTTAAAAACACTTGTTTTTCGGAATAATAAAAGACTTATTTCAAACTTTATTCATGTTTAAAGAAAGTGTTTTAACCTGTCGCTTAGTTTAAACCATTAATTAAGTAAACAAAAATTAGGGAGGTAGAGCGTTCTCGTGTCAGGTTATTTACTAAAAGGCCTGGTACCTGATACATACAAAATTATCACTTACAAAAACTGTATCATTTTTTTAAGGTGGTCGAGCAATCTTTGACAAGATACGTTACCGTGTTTACAATATACGCATTTATTTCTGAAAAATTCAATACCTTAATTTGAATGATGAGAAACGACAAAAACAATTCAGATGTTTTAAAAATGCTTCAGTTATAAATTCCTATTTTTATGAGTATGTATTTTACTGTCTGGTTATCTACTTAAATGCTACGTGCAAGTTCATGGCAAAATTATTAAAAAAGGTAGATTTTTTCCTTTAAAATGAGCTATTAACCTATGTATTAACCTATGATAAAATACAAAACAATTGTATAAGGACATAAGTGTGGTATAGGAAACGAAGATACATAATTGAAATTTGTTCAATAAATCTATCTGAATAAAAAGACAAAAAATTAAAATAATGTTTTTTAATTTTTTAATTAAACTCTAAACTACAGTCTATTGTGTTTATGAATATGCTTTGTAGTTAATTGTGAGTATAAGAAAAAGATGTTTTTATTCTATGTTCTGTGTGCATACGTTTAATGCAACGCATGCTGTTAACAATTACTTGTTTAATAATTCTTACTTCTTGTAGTTATTAACATTATATTAACACATTCCCACATGGGTTTTCTAGCAGTTTTGCGTCACTCATTCTAAAGGAACACCACGTGCAACTTCAAAATTATATAGGTAGTGTAGAAGATTAAAACACGTACTCAAGAACTGCAAAGGAAGGAAAAATAATCATTGAATTTTTAAAAGTGTTTCCTTATTTATTGATACGAAGAGTTGAGTTACATCTCAAAAATAGGTTTACTTAGTATATATTAGTGACCAGAAACATTGAAAGAAAAATTAATTACTTTGTTCGTTTCCGAATTTTGTGTAAAGCTGTACGAGGTCTATCTGCGCTAGCCGCCCCTAATTTTGCAGTGTAAGACTAGAAGGAAGGTAGCTAGTCATCATCACTCACAAGACTAGAAGGAAAGTAGCTAGTCATCACCACTCACAAGACTAGAAGGAAGGTAGCTAGTCATCACCACTCACAAGACTAGAAGGAAGGTAGCTAGTCATCACCACTCACAAGACTAGAAGGAAGGTAGCTAGTCATCACCACTCACCGCTATCTCTTGGGCTACTCTTTTTTACCAACGAATAGTTGGATTGGCCGCCACTTTATAAAGCCCCCACGGCCGAAAGGAAAGCATGTTTGGTGTGAGGGGGGATTCGAACCCGCGACCCTCACATTACTAGTCGACTACCATAACCACCTCACTATGCCGGGCTGAAAGATAGGCTATTCAGATTATTAGATCCTAGAAAACTGAAATAAAAGAGCGACTATTAATTAGTGAGAGACAGGTCTAACAGGTAAGATATAAGTAACACTAAATTTCTGCTGATAATTTCTGGATGTTCTTTAGAAGAGTTTGGAAAAATAACTAGTACTTCGTTAGTGAATGATTTTGATTCTACGGTTTAAAGGAACAATATACGGAACATGCAATGTAATTTAAAAACTTGTGTTATAAAACGACGTTTTGCTTCGAACTTCTTCAAATTATAATACTTATAAAAGAAACACATGTCTAATCAAAATAATGCCAGCATTTTGTTTACAAATATAGAATAACTAGAAAAGCTTTGTAATTCATTGTAATTTTCAGTGTCTACGAAATACAAAAAAACAGCTGAGGCATGCTGATTTAGTATTTTTAAGATCCTGCTGGAATTTAATTATCTACCAAACAACCAATGACAAAACAATGACTTTTTGCAGGCTCACCATGAATATTAAGCTCCCATGCAAGGGTCCTGCATGGCCAGGTGCGTTAAGGCGTTCGACTCGTAATTTTAGTGTCGCAGGTTCAAATCTCCGACGCCCCAAACATGGTCGCCCTTTCAGCCTTGGGGGCATTATAATGTCACGGTCAATTCCACTATTCGTTAATAAAAGAGTAGCCCAAAAGTTGGCGGTGGGGGGTGATGACTAGCTGCTTTCTGTCTAGTCTTACATTGCTGAATTACGGATAGCTAGCGCAAATAGCTCTCGTATAGCTTTGCGCGAAATTCAGAAAGAAACAAATAGACAAACCGATGTTATTATTGTTTTTATAAAGTGTTTAAAACTTCCATGTGTGTATATATTTGATTGTTTAGGGTGAATCTCTTGAAAGGAAAGTGTGTGTTGCTTGTTTGCAGGATTTCGTATGAAATTACATGAAGGCTATCTGCGCTAGCTGCTCCTAACTTTGAATGTATAAACTAGAAAGCAGTTAGTTATTACGGCCAACACCGTTTATTTGGCCACTCTTAACAAAACGAAGAGTAGGACTTGATTGTCACGCTTATAACGTTTTTGACAATAACTGACTCAAACCAGGAATTCTCGAGTTCACATTCCAAGCACGCTAACGTTTAAGCTTCTCTCGGTCCATATTAAAAAAAAACTCCAAACCTTAACATTACACGAATGAAAATTAGAAGTAAAATTACAAATCCCCAAACTACACGAATATGAGTTGACAGAAAATCTAGAAACTAAAATACAACTACACATGTTTTATTTCTAATAAAATGCGGCGATTTTCACATAAAAGTACCACAAACTCCAAAAATTATTTAAATATTACTTATAAACTGCACAAATATAACTTAGAAGGAAATACGAGCCAAACGAAAACACAAGCATTACTTAGAAAGAAATGTCACCAGGCCTATAGCTATACAAATACGTCCTCAGTGGTACAGCGATACGTCTGTGGACTTACAATGCTAGAATCCACGTTTCGATACTATGGTTGACAAAGCACAGATAGTCCATTGCGTTACTTTGTGCTTAACTATAAAATAAGCAAGCCAGCTAAACAAATACAACAAAGTTATAACAATATTTATATTACTCGGAGAAAATGCATAAAAACACAAAATTATAAAAATACACTCTACAATAAACCCTCGAAACACTATAATAACGTCATTTAGAAAACACATTAAGAGCCCAAAGTTATCAGTAAATCCCTCGAAATTAACAGCAGTTAACTCACAAACTATAAGAATCGGTCTCTTAGAAATAATAAGAGTTTCAGTAAACATTAATTAGAAACGAAATCTCGGGGTTCAAAATGCTTAAAAATATCACTTATAAAAAGTATCGGGATGTTATTTAGAAAGAAAAGCTGCCATTCCTAGAACTACATGAATACAAGCTGAGGAATAGGACATAAAGTGAAAATCATTTAGAAGGAGAAGCTGCAGTTCCTAAAACTACATGAATACAAGCTGAGGAACAGGACATAAAGTGAAAATCATTTAGAAGGAGAAGCTGCAGTTCCTAAAACTACATGAATACAAGCTGAGGAACAGGACATAAAGTGAAAATCATTTAGAAGGAGAAGCTGCAGTTCCTAAAACTACATGAATACAAGCTGAGGAACAGGACATAAAGTGAAAATCATTTAGAAGGAGAAGCTGCAGTTCCTAAAACTACATGAATACAAGCTGAGGAACAGGACATAAAGTGAAAATCATTTAGAAGGAGAAGCTGCAGTTCCTAAAACTACATGAATACAAGCTGAGGAATAGGACATAAAGTGAAAATCATTTAGAAGAAGAAGCTGCAGTTCCTAAAACTACATGAATACAAGCTGAGGAACAGGACATAAAGTGAAAATCATTTAGAAGGAGAAGCTGCAGTTCCTAAAACTACATGAATACAAGCTGAGGAACAGGACATAAAGTGAAAATCATTTAGAAGGAGAAGCTGTAATTCCTAAAACTACATGAATACAAGCTGAGGAACAGGACATAAAGTGAAAATCATTTAGAAGGAGAAGCTGCAGTTCCTAAAACTACATGAATACAAGCTGAGGAACAGGACATAAAGTGAAAATCATTTAGAAGGAGAAGCTGTAATTTCTAAAACTACATAATACAAGCTGAGGAATAGAACATAAAGTGAAAATCATTTAGAAGGAGAAGCTGCAGTTCCTAAAACTACATGAATACAAGCTGAGGAACAGGACATAAAGTGAAAATCATTTAGAAGGAGAAGCTGCAGTTCCTAAAACTACATGAATACAAGCTGAGGAACAGGACATAAAGTGAAAATCATTTAGAAGGAGAAGCTGTAATTTCTAAAACTACATAATACAAGCTGAGGAATAGAACATAAAGTGAAAATCATTTAGAAGGAGAAGCTGTAATTTCTAAAACTACATAATACAAGCTGAGAAATAGAACATAAAGTGAAAATCATTTAGAAAGAAAAGCCACGAGTTCCTTACCTACACATATATATTATTTAGAAAGTAGAGTTTACAAATTCCAAAAGTGCAGGGAAATAAACTGATTAGAAACAAATAAATTTCTACTTTTGGAACTTGTAGTTTTCATTGTTAAACCAGCTTAATTTCACACTTCTATAACTAGTAACGAACATATTGATAGAAATGAAATAGAAACCTATAACCCGAGAGCTTTCCAAAAATGGACCTTTCTTCTTCAGGGTAGGCCCGGCATGGCCAAGCGTAATAAGGCGTGCGACTCGTAATCTGAAAGTCGCGGGTTCGCATCCCCGTCGCGCTAAACATGCTCGCCTTTTCAGTCGTGGGGGCGTTATAATGTAACGGTCAATCCCACTATTCGTTGGTAAAAGAGTAGCCCAAGAGTTGGCGGTGGGTGGTGATGACTAGCTGCCTTCCCTCTAGTCTTACACTGCTAAATTAGGGACGGCTAGCACAGATAGCCCTCGTGTAGCTTTGTGCGAAATTCAAAAACAAACAAACATCTTCATGGTCAAACTGGAAGTGGTGGTGTAATCGAACGAGTGACATATATAGAAGAAGTTTCTTGACATCATGAAGGTCAGCCGGTTTCCAGGAAATGTTTTTCTCTCTACATACTGTTGTAATCGCCCCATTTCTAGTACAATGTAACCTATAGCGAAACTGTATGCGAAGAGGTGTTAGGGATATTTTAATTTTGAAATGGTTATATATATGTACATTTAAAACTATACTTAGGTGTTTAGGTAAAATTAAAGGTGGTGTGCCCGGCATGACCGAGCGCGTTAGGCGTGCGACTCGTAATCCGAGGGTCGCGGGTTCGCATCCCAGTTTTAACAATCTAGCTGAGTAACAGTATATGTTTGAAACTCACTGAAAACACAGCTCAACTGTTGAATTTCTTAAAAAAAGTTGGTTTTGACTGTAAATAGACGCTGGAAAATCTGATAAATTAACATACTATAATAATTTTGCAATGTTTTCTTTACAAGAAATTAGGTTAAATATTGGATGAGTATTTGTCTGTATAATTATCATAAATTACCCTTTATGGTGCTCAAAATTTAATACGATTTTGTGGTCTATTAATTCTGCACTAGTGTGCATGAATTGCAACTACAGTTGCTGGTTCAGGGTCTTGTTTAGCAATTTTCTGTGTCAGTTTTGCGCCAAATAGTTCTTAGTAGAATTACAATCTTATTATTTTAATGGCCATAGCAATCTTGTTACGTTCTCCTGGTCAAGATTATCCTGTACAATATACCTACTATGGGCAGTGGTATTATCATTCTGGAACAAAACGTTGTTAAATCTTTCCCGAGAATATGGCAAAAATATTGTCTTTTGTAATGTCTGTAGGAGGAGCTATTGAAGCTTCCCTGAAAAATATGAAGAGCAATTTTTTAATATGATGAGTAGCTGCCCAAATATATACTGCACCACCTCCCGTGTATTTTCTATGGGAAGGACAGTCTTTTCTTATCTGATTTCTCGGAAAACGACGAATACAAATCCTACCATTAGCTGTAACAAGTCACTAAAAGGACTCATCTGAAAAGATGGCATGTCACCAGTGTCCTAACTGTAAGACAGCATGCTGTCCTACGCAAATAATATGGAGATGGCGGTGAATTCATGTTGATATCACTTTGCATATTGCTCTTCATGCAAAATAATCTTGTTTGGTTTGTCTCATGTTCATTGTTCTTCTGGATACCCTGGAATGAATGTGTTCACACCATTCTTGTCATAAGGTGTTGCAAAATTTCTTTTGATCTTGTTGTGTCAATATGATCAAGATATGGTCATATCGGACAATAGTTTTTCAACTTATACCAGGATTCTGAATACATTACACTGAGAGTATCATACCGTTCTGATAATGTCCATTTGCTTTTTACCATTTCTGGATAGTCGAATAATTTCATATGCCATAACTTCTGGCACGTGACGAGTGATAACTCTACACCAAGTACTAGAAATTGTCTGAACATAGCATTCATTTATTTCAATAAATATTATACTAAAAACACATCCTTTTATACAAAACAACTGTATGTGTGTGTTTTGACAAATATATGCTCAAAACAAATTATACAGACCACAATAACAGCTTGTAGATGTTTTTATCCAACCATACTCTCTCTACCTTCTCTGTTACTGAACAGCTACTCCATGCATGTAGAAAATAACATTAATATAGAAGAGTGTGCAAACAATTTGGATAAGACTGTACCTGGTTGGCTCTGTTTACATGACCTGAGAAGGTCAAAACGTTATTTTCCGCTTTATTAGTAAAAGTGTTAATATCAGTACAAGCCGTATTGAAATTCAAATATAATAATTATTTAATATCTGCCATAGGACCATGGTGTAACTTGATAATGTGTTTCTTAATGTTTTTTATTTTGTTTTGTTCTGCGCAGACATGAATTATTGTTGTTCTTGACGTTTTCTTGCATGAGGGACGTATTTTGGAAAATCTCAGTACCCAATCACACAGTTACAACCTAACAATGTATCAGTAGTTGGTCAGTTGGGTGAAGATGCTTTGATAAGTTCATTGTACGTATAATGATTTAAGTTATTTTACAGTTGTATATTTGCATTTCCTTTGCTTATCAAGGTGATTTTAATTCTCTGCTTAGCCCCCCTCCAGTGGCTCAGCGGTATGTCTGCGAATTTACAACGCAAAAAGCGGGTTTCGATACCCGTGGTGGGCGGAGCACAAGATAGCCCATTGAGTAGCTTTGTGCTTAATTCAAAACAACAACTTCTCTGCTTAACACTTTCCAAACTTGTAATTTGTGGATATTTATTACTTTCTTCCAAACGTAAAAAAGAACGAATACTGCAAGTGAGTATTGAATGAATAACACTTAGACAAATAATACATAAATATAGAATAAAATAATTCTGAAAGTTTAAAGTTCACAAACATAGTTTAGAAAAATATCCAAGCCTCTCTACTCCCCCCCAAAAAAAACAACACGAACGTTAATTAGCAAAAATTAGCTACAAATCTCCATAGCTATATCAATGTAACGTTTTTTAACAAGTCATATTAATAAGGTTTAAAATGAAAAAAAAAAGAATATTGTAAGAAACTGTAACTTAGGATTAGTAATTACCTAAGCATTTATTAAAATGATATAAAATATGTACATGCTGTGAAACAGATCACCAACTCAAAAAAGATTACGTGAGGGTCAATCAAGGAACAAATTATGGTTTTTGATTTCAAAAGCCATTGGTAATGTTCGTGTACCAACAATACTTCCACTATTTATGTTTCTATGAAACTTAGGGAATTCCATAAAATTGTATAGGACAGTTGTTATTTATTCTTATTGATTTGGGTGTTTTCATTGATTATACATCAGTTTTGAGTTTGTTTAACGTTCTATTGACTGTCTTCCTGTCTTTCCTAGGAAGTCTTTGTTGAGCTTGTGACTATCTAGTAATTGTCATAACTTGCGTCTAAGGTTATTGAACTGTCTTCATCACCTGCAGCTAAAGTTGTCCCGTTTTAAACTATCCAATTCACTAAGTTTCTGTTTTGTAATATAGGATTTTAGTTTCCTGGCATTTCGAGGGCAGAGTAGTTTGAAGTCTAAATTATTCTATAACAGATTTCGGAAGGTTTAGAAACACAGGTTCTAGCTTGACCGCTCTGTTGACTGTTGGTAATATTGGGCGGGATAATGAAATGAAGGCACAGAAGAGTTTATCTTTAGCATCAGTAAAGACTCTGCAATGAAAGGTTACATACCTGCCTTCATTAACAATTGTTTGAAATGCATAAAATTTCAAACTGATTCAACAGACAAGAAAAATGACACAAATACTATTTAATTCCTGTCTATGTAAAACTTAATCATCTTGTACTTGAAATATTCAATACTGATGACTTTGAACAACATAAGGAAATCTTAGATATATTCTTTTCAAAACTAAACAAAGAACATCTGACGACAAACAAAAAAAGCATCATTTGTGAAATGCCATGTTCCTGTAAATACAGAACCACATAAGAGAAAATAAATGACATTTTAGCGCAAGGATAAAAAGATTAAAAGAATGATGAAAACACAGAATTTTACCTTGGCAAGACATTCCGTGCTAGGTGGATATAAAATAGGCTAAGAAAATTACAAAGGCATTGTATGTGAAGAATATTTAAAAAAATTATCCAAGAATATTTCGATATCAACGTGATTAAACCATCAAAAAAACAGAGTTTCTGGCCTGGATATTAGCAGCTTGTGGCTACCATGGGTTAAATCATCACTCATTCCAACAACCATGAAATGTTAAGAAGCCACTCACTTCACGTCCATTTCAGTCGTCCTGGATAGCACAAACTCATGCAAAAATTGATATAAGATGATGAAGCAAAGAGGAACCCACGAACAGTCAAGGCAGAAAATTCAAGAGAATAAGAAGGCAGACACTTTTTGACGCTAAAGAGACAAGAGAGGCCATCGATACACACAGAAAGAGAAAATGACCACTTCGTGATAATCAACTGCCTACAAAACAATTACTTCCTAAAAGAAGTTTCCAATTTTATATGAAATAAAAAGCCTATATTTAGACTTAATCCTGAAAGGTCAAGAAGACTGCAAGGAATTGAAACCCTCATACAGCTAAAGCCATCCACAGATCTCAAATATTTAAATAATCCGAGAACATCTACTTCCCCAAAACAGTGCTAGTCTGCCGAAAGTAGCAATAGTCCTAAGTCACTTTGCTGCAGAATACGGATTTGTCCATTATCACTCAGGATATCCTACAAGCACTGAAAAATGGCACTACAGCTAAAATACACGCGGTTCGCAGAATCATTTCAAGGAATACATGATTTGAAACAGAGTAGAAGTTATAAAACCATCAAAGTGAAGTTCAGAATACATACACCGACTACTTTCTTTTCTTTTTCAATTTAGAGCAAAAAAAACACACAAGAAGATGAAACATCAAAGGAAACCTATAACCGACACTCGCAGACACCTAGTTTCTTAACAAAAGTTCAAATTCTATTCCATTAATTTCTGTATCACAAGCCAACAAATTCAAATGCCAGTAGAAAAAGTTAAAATCACGGAAAACACAAATCCTGACCATTAGCAACAAGAAATTACAAGATTCTTGAACACACACGCAGACGAGTAAAAAACAAAACACAGGGATATTCATCGAAACCACCCTCCACCTCAGACCAGGAAACTCAAACTAGAATGAACACCACAGGTAGGGAAAGAAATCCAAGCCAACGTACAGATCGACCAATAGTCTGAAGCTGCAAACGAGGAAAAGCGCTTATGGACAATTACACGAAAAAGTAACCGAAGGAGATATTTTATTGAGCCTGAGAGATCTGAGAAAGACACCAAGGATAATGTAATTAATTATTGACTAGCTTAACAATCACAAACAGCATCTTAAACTATCCCAAATGAAAACTACACCTATTTGCTTTCTTTTCCCAGCATTCATGAATTACTGCTACATCCTAGAAAATACTTCTAAATCACTCATGTTTGACACTAACTATCATTTCTTCCCACTTCAGATAAACAGCATTGGCGTTGGTCGGGTAGAAGTGAACGGTGATAGTGAAATGTTTTCGGACACTCCCATGTCCTCTTCACCCCATAATCAATTTCTGAGTAGTTGACCATTCAATCCCTTCACTTCGAAACTTTCAATTCCTGTCTGTGTATTCAATGACTTATTTATTTTCTTTCATCTGTCCATTTTAACAAGGCCCGGCATGGCTAGTTGGTTTAAAACGTTTGGCTAGTAATCTGAGAGTCGCGGGTTCGAATCCCAGGCGTACCAAACATTCTCGCCCTTTCAGCCGTGGGGCGTTATAATATGATGGTCAATACCACTATCCGTTGGTAAAAGAGTAGCCCAAGAGTTAGCGGTGGGTGGTGATGACTAGCTGCCTTCCCTCTAGTTATACACTACTAAATTAGGAACGACTAGCGCAGATAGCCCTCGTGTAGTTTTGCGCGAAATTCAAAAACAAACAAACCATTTTAACTGATTCAGTTTTATTTATTATTTTCTGTCTGTATTTATATGATTATTTAGCTTCTAAGAATGTTTAAATGGAATATACTCAGACCTAATTTCAACTGAAAAAGATAGAAAAAGTTGCAGTAACACGAACAACTGGACATCACACAGACATACACAATGTCTTTTGCGATGGCGTCTGGGCTTCTCCGGCTATCTTTCCTCCTTGTTTTTGTAGAGGTTATCTTCATTAAACGTTATTTAACTTAGTAAAGTAATTTGTTTTCATGTAGTAATTCCTTAACTATTATAAACCACAAGCGGGGCGATAGGGATCATTTGATCTTTAAGCACCCTATGATTTCCTAAACCAAAATACCTACAACGGTATGAATAAACAATACAAGCCATCAAAAAAAAGACGGAAATACTTTGAAACGTCTTCCTTTCCGTCTGTAGATTAGTCTTCAAAGGATTTCTCTAAGTGTCACACTCAATTAAAAACATCTGGTGCCCGTTTCATTATTTTTCATTAAATGAGTGTGTTTAAAACACTCTTATTAGATGATATAAAATAAAGCATAGAGTAATATATTTTTTATGTTGGGATTAGAAGATAGAATATAAAATTCAAAGGAAGGTTTAATTTTTCTTAAAAGATAAGAACTTGTTTAAACCGTTCCAACTAAAAAATAAAATAAAAAACACAGAGAAACCTGTTTAACACCCACTACTTAGAAGATAAAATACAAAACTATTAAAAACCTTCCAAAGATAAAATATAATAAACTCAGAGGAGCCTGCAATAAACGGTGTAATCAGAATATATAACATTAAGAGATGCTTGTTTGTTTGGAATTAAGCACAAAGCTATACCATGAGATATCTGTGCTCTGCCCACCACGGGTATCCAAACTCGGTTTCTAGCGGTGTGAGTCTGCAGACATACTGCTGTGTCACTGGGGAAAATAATAAAAAACACATCTGTTTCAAGTATTTTACTTCGGAACCCATGTAGAATTATGTTATCTCAATATTTAACAGACGACTCAGAGAAACTTTTTTTCAAAATACTGTAATAAAAATATAAAATGTAAAATTCACTGAAACGTGTTTAAACCGTCTAATTACAAAATATAAAACTCAAAAGAACGTGTTTAAACACCCTAATTAGAAGCAATATTTAAACTAATAGGAACCTCTCTCAGAAAACCCAGATGATATGATACGACATACGACTCGAAGAAACTACTTTTAAGCACTTTAAAAAATATATGGCATAAACCATAGAGAATACTGTTTAAAATATTCTACTTATATAATAAAATATAAAACTCAGAAAGACATGTTTAAAACATATAAGGCAAACTCGAAAGAACCTTTCAAAAAGCTTTAGTTGGAAGGCTTTTGTTTGTTTTTGAATTTTGCGCATAGCTACACGAGGGCTATCTGCACTAGCCGTCCTTAATTTAGTAGTGTAAGACAAGATGGAAGGCAGTTAGTCATCACAACCCACTGCCAACTCTTGGACTGCTCTTTTACCACAAATAGTGGGATTGACCGTCATATTGGAACGCCCCCACGACTAAAAGGGTGAGCATGTTTAGTGCGACGGGGATTCGAACCCAAGACCCTCAGATTGCAAGTCGAACGCCTTAAACCACCTGGCCATGCCGGACCAAAATGAGTAATACAACAAGTTAGCACACATAGCTTTCGAGTAGTTTTGCGTTAACTTTAACAATAAACAAGATTTCTTTTCGCACATACTCTGGTTTTTCAATGAGTCATCATCAGACTTATTGATGCTGGTTCTAACGTAAAGATGGAAACCTGGTGAAATTTGTGAATTCGATACTTATATTTTATCACTGACTTGTTGAAAACAACGAATATATTTTTACACAAACTTTATAGTAATGTAATACCTACTGATAGGTGGCACAATATTTGTCAAATAGAATTTAACGAATAAATGATTTTTTTAAAAAAAAACATCAATAAAGTTCTTCAGATACTGGATAAATTACTGATAAACCACATTGCTCATTATTATGATAAGTGCATATATGAGAAAGTACTATATTAAAGGTGAATAAAGTCAGTGAAAGTATCTTATTATGAAATATCGAAAGAATAAGCTAAACAGAAAATTGACCGAAATTCATTTTATTTGCTTCAATCACCAGTACGTACTTGTAGTTCACTATTTTTTTATTGTTTTTTAAATTCGCGCAAAGCTACATGAGAGTTATCTGCGCTAGCCATTCCTAATTTAGCATTGTAAGATTAGATGGCAGGTAGCTGTAATCACCACCCACCGCCAACTCTTGGGCTACTTTTTTACCAACGAAGAGTAGGATTGACTTGTCATATTATACAAGCCTTATGGCTAAAAGGGAGAGCGTGTTAGGTGTGACGGGAATTCGAACCCACGTCCTTCGGATTACGAATCGAGTGCCTTAACCACGTGGCCATGCCAGGCTAGGTTGTAGCGGTGTCTCAGTGATACTAGGAATTATATTGTACAGTGATTACGATACATAATTCAGAATATATCCAATAAAACTCAACATAAACAGCATTTTCAATGCCATGTAAGAACCTTTGATTGCAATACATGATAAAATACACACAAGTTCGAACAAATAATTAAAAATAAGGCGAGAAATAGTTTGCAGAAATTAACTTACGTTTGTTTGTTTTTGAATTTTTCGCAGAGCTACACGAGGGCTATCTGCGCTAGCCGTTCCTAATTTAGTATTGTAAGACTAGAGGGAAGGTAGTTAGTCATCACAACCAACCGCCAACTCTTGGACTGCTCTTTTACCAACAAATAGTGGGATTGACCGTCATATTGGAACGCCCCCACGACTAAAAGGGCGAGCATGTTTAGTGAGACGGGAATTCGAACCCAATACTCTCAGATTACAAGTCGAACGCCTAACCCACCTGGCCATGCCGGGCCAAAATGAGCAATACAACAGGTTAGCTCACATAGCTTTCGAGTAGTTTTGCGTTAACTTTAACAATAAACATGATTTCTTTTCACATGTACTCTGGTTTTTCAATGAGTCATCATCAGACTTATTGATGCAGGTTCTAACTTGAAGACGGAAATCTGGTGAAATTTGTGAATTCGCCACTTATATTTTATCACTGACTTGTTGAAAACAAGGAATATACTTTTATACAAACTTTATAGTTATGTAATACCTATGATAATTTAACAATATTTGTTAAATAGAGTCGAGTACCTTAACCACCTGGCCATGCCGGACTGGGATGTGTTTAAGAAGCCCGTTACACTTTTTCTATTTATCTTCTTCTCCTTTTGGAAAGTGTCCATCGTAAATTAAAAGTTTTTTTATATTAATACTATTTCTTAGCGCTCTCCCTTGTCACATTTCGTTAATGGCGTCAGAATTGGCGTTTTGAAAATTGAGAACTAAAATTTAATTTCTTTGTATTTCAGCATGTAGCAAAACATCTGGCATAAATTATCCGAAATATGAAACTTAAAATAAAAAAGATCTATTTTTTTTAATTGTAGCCTACAGCGTTGATTAAAAGCTAATAGCAATTATATTAATATCGTTCATTTTGGGAAAGGTGTAGCAATACATTGAAATCAAAACAGATGAGAAAGTACAGCTTTTCTCATTGGTCAAGAATATTTTGATTTTGTTGTTGTTTCTCATTAAAAGTACATAAATAAATGTACGTTTGCGTCACCTCTTTTATAACAATGACGTATACCTTCTAAAACTTGCTTTTTCCCCAACCACGTGACAACACAGGGGCCTACACGTGCATGTATATAAACTTATTTCGCTCCAGTGCTTGTCAGGTGTATGAAAAGTAGTTGCTGTCGATGGGAAGAAGAGAATTTTAGGCTAAAATACAACTATAATATTGAGCTTAATTAATCTTACTTAGTCTTCTGTCCACCTATTGGAAGGATTATTGTGTACTTGATGATTATAATCAAGTCTTGAAATGCCCAAAGAGAAAAATCAGAATGGGAACAACGAGGTAAGCAATGGCGTTTGGTACTTGTACAGTTAGTATATTTCGGACAGGTAAGCTATGGGGAAAACCCTAGAACAGGTCACAGACCTTATCAAATATATAAAGAACTGTAATCTCCACCGTGAAGTTGTCTTTAAACAAAGGGTTTAGTTCCATACGTTAACTAATTATTAACATGAGTACGGAATTATCTTCCAAATTGTTATCAGTAACATCATTGATTTTCATTTGCATTCATAATTTTGCTGCATTTATAAATAAAACAAAACCTTCCAACTGCATAATTATGTCACATTTCCATGCTGGGTATACTTTACGAGAGATGGGCACATAATTTACACTTGAAGACTGGATATGAATGAAATTTGGAGTAGTCGTTCACCTATACTTTTTGTTTTGTTTGTTTTTTGAATTTTGCGCAGAGCTACACGAGGGTTATCTGCGCTAGCCGTTTCTAATTTAGTATTGTAAGACTAGAGGGAAGGTAGTTAGTCATCACAACCCACCGCCAACTCTTGGGCTACTTTTTTACTAACGAAGAGTAGGATTGACTTGTCACATTATACAAGCCTCATGGCTAAAAGGGAGAGCGTGTTACGTGTGACGGGAATTCGAACCCACGTCCTTCGGATTACGAGTCGAGTGCCTTAACCACGTGGCCATGCCAGGCTCTGTTGTAGCGGTGTCTCAGTGATATTAGGAATGATATTGTACAGTGATTACGATACATAATTCAGAATATATCCAATAAAATTCAACATAAACAGCATTTTCAATGCCATTTAAGGACCATTGATTGCAACACATGATAAAATACACACAAGTTCGAACAAATAATTAAAAATAAGGCGAGAAATAGTTTGCAGAAATTAACTTACGTTTGTTTGTTTTTGAATTTTGCGCAGACCTGCACGAGGGCTATCTGCACTAGCCGTCCTTAATTTAGTAGTGTAAGACTAGATGGAAGGCAGTTAGTCATCACAACCCACCGCCAACTCTTGGACTGCTCTTTTACCAACAAATAGTGGGATTGACCGTCATATTGGAACGCCCCCACGACTGAAAGAGCGAGCATGTTTAGTGCGACGGGGATTCGAACCCAAGACCCTCAGATTACAAGTCGAACGACTTAAACCACCTGGCCATGCCGGGCCAAAATGAGCAATACAACAGGTTAGCACACATAGCTTTCGAGTAGTTTTGCGTTAACTTTAACAATAAACATGATTTCTTTTCGTACATACTCAGGTTTTTCAATGAGTCATCATCAGACTTATTGATGCAGGTTCTAACGTAAACACAGAAACCTGGTGAAATTTGTGAATTCGCCACTTATATTTTATCACTGACTTGTTGAAAACAAGGAATATACTTTTACACAAACTTTATAGTAATTTTGATTTTGTTGTTGTTTCTCATTAAAAATACATAAATAAATGTATGCTTGCGTCACCTCTTTTATAACAATGACGTATACCTTCTAAAACTTGCTTTTTCCCCAACCACGTGACAACACAGGGGCCTACACGTGCATGTATATAAACTTATTTCGCTCCAGTGCTTGTCAGGTGTATGAAAAGTAGTTGCTGTCGATGGGAAGAAGAGAATTTTAGGCTAAAATACAACTATAATATTGAGCTTAATTAATCTTACTTAGTCTTCTGTCCACCTATTGGAAGGATTATTGTGTACTTGATGATTATAATCAAGTCTTGAAATGCCCAAAGAGAAAAATCAGAATGGGAACAACGAGGTAAGCAATGGCGTTTGGTACTTGCACAGTTAGTATATTTCGGACAGGTAAGCTATGGGGAAAACCCTAGAACAGGTCACAGACCTTATCAAATATATAAAGAACTGTAATCTCCACCGTGAAGTTGTCTTTAAACAAAGGGTTTAGTTCCATACGTTAACTAATTATTAACATGAGTACGGAATTATCTTCCAAATTGTTATCAGTAACATCATTGATTTTCATTTGCATTCATAATTTTGCTGCATTTATAAATAAAACAAAACCTTCCAACTGCATAATTATGTCACATTTCTATGCTGTGTATTCTTTACGAGAGATGGGCACATAATTTACACTTGAAGACTGGATATGAATGAAATTTGGAGTAGTCGTCCACCTGTACCTTTTCAAAGCTATCCAGTCGGGTTATTTCTGTACCATTACTGTTAGATATAAAAGAGTTACATGGCCATCTTATTGTAATAAAAAACAGTCTTACTTTTGGATCAACGTATTTGATATTCATAATTCACACGAGTTTCGCCTCCTCACGAGCACAGCGGTATGTCTGCGGACTTAAAACGCTGTAATTCGGGTTTCGATACCCGTGGGTGTAGCGGGCGGAGTAAAAATAGACCATTGTGTAGATTTGTGCTTAATTACAAACAATAACATATGAGTTTAAATAAAAAAAACGTTTGTAAAAAGTTTCATTAACATTTGTGAATATGCTTTTTATCCAGTGGTTTATTAACACCCTTTTCTTCTTGAAACTCTCACCGGGAAAATTATTCACCAACATAAAAAATACCAGTAAATGAAAATACAATGAAACTGACTGATTTATTAATTTTTATTTACTTTTTCATTAAGATGCTCTCCTCAAATTGTTGCGCTCTAGAACCGAGAAGCCAATTGGTTAATACGCCTCTGTTTTTAGCCTTCGGTTGAAAACTGTGAAATGCAGACAGTTGTAACGTTTGCTGTTCAAACTGGTTTTCACGAAGTGCATACGCGTAGATAGAAAAATGGGTCTTTGCAACCATCCCATTTAGATCTTACGTTGATAAACATTGACATTTTTTTTATACATACATATATATATTTGTGTTTGACGAATCTGAATGTCACCCTCTACATCCTATTTTCTGAATATTCACCTGAAAGTTTCTTCTTCAGGAAACCATTAATCCACAGAGACATTTAATCTCACATGTAGACTGAGCGTGATCTAGTAATTAGCATATCGGTCTGAGGAACTGAGGTTCCTAGGTTCATGTACCTTTGACTCAGAAACACACTCTGCACTTTGAACCGTGGATATGTTACAAGTGTGATGGATAATTCTCATCATTAATGTTGACAGTGGGTACTGTTGATTAGCTGGATTTCCTCTGGTATTTCTCATAAAAATTGGGAACAAATAGGGTAAATAGACCCTTGCGTAATTTTGTGCGAATTTTTGAAACAGACAAGTTTTTATCAGAAGCTTCTAATAGACACCATTTGACTGAATGTCCTTTTGAAGATAATAATGAATTATAAATAAAATTATATTTTTACTCTCCTTATTTGCTTTTTAAAGGAAGACAGAATTGTAGAGAAAGTTTCATTTTGATTGAATATTTTAATTTACTTTCTGAAGAATAATGGTGTTTGTTATCAAACACTAAAGGCTATTTATGTCATGCCCACCATGGGTATCGAAATCCGGTTTCTAGTAGTATAAGTCCAGAGTCATGCCGCTGTATCACTGGCGGATTTTTGAAGAGTAGATTGAACTACATAAGTTTTATTTTGACCCAATGCCCTTATTTATTTTTGAAAGTAGTTTGAATTGTACACATGTTTCATTTTACTTAATTTCCTTTATAAACAGTATAATGAATTATTTTAAAAAATTTGATTTTTTTATGTCGCAAATTTTCTTGTATAAAAAATTTCATTTTGATGGAATGTTCTTCCTTTATGAAGAGTTGACTGAATTATAGTAAAGACTTAACCCAGACGAGGACCGGCATGGCCAAGCGCGTTAAGGCGTGCGACTCGTAATCCGAGGGTCGCGGGTTCGCATCCCCGTCGCGCCAAACATGCTCGCCCTTTCAGCCGTGGGGGCGTTATAATGTAACAGTCAATCCCACTATTCGTTGGTAAAAGAGTAGCCCAAGAGTTGGCGCTGGGTGGTGATGACTAGCTGCCTTCCCTCTAGTCTTACACTGCTAAATTAGGGACGGTTAGCACAGATAGCCCCCGAGTAGATTTGTGCAAAATTCAAAAACAAACAATAAACCAGACGAATTATCCTTACTTTTTCAAGAATACATAAACTGTAAAAGAAAGTTTAATTTTGACTGAATGTAACTTACTTTCTGAAAAATATGTTCAATTATAGAAAAAAACTTACATTTGTCAATACTCTTCGAGAAATACATGCAATTGTAAAAAGATTCATTTTGATTGAAAGTTCTTAGTTTTTCAAGAGTGGATCGAATTTTAGAAAAGTCTCATTACGACATAATGATCTGTTACGTATTATAATGTATCTCGGACGAGTTTCTAATGTATTATATTACGTATTACAAACTCGGAATTTTAGTTTGAAATATAGAAGTTCATTGAATGTCGATATGTATCAGATCTATAGTGTATGCCAATGATACACACAATTTTCATTATTAACACAAGTATGTTTTAATATACAAACAACAATACAATTTATAATAACTGTTATTGCAAATAGTAATTACAAATAAAAATTTATATAGAAACGTTTTACAACCTTCAAACAATATTAAGCCTTCTTTCTTGTATGGAACTGAATATTTTATAGACGCTTCACGATGAGCAAATTAATTCTGAGTTGATACTGTTACATTTCGCTTAAGATAGCAAGATCTCTATTTTTGGCTGTCTTACGCCGCTACCAAGCTGAATTTTCTGCAACAAAGATACCTAGAATTCATGTAAAAATACTAGAGTCCAAAGTTAATTCAAGGAAGTTCAACGGTTTGTAATGTTTCGAAATCTATAAATGTTCCTCGTCAAAAATGTATAGTTTCATGATTAATGAGAGTTATGTACAGTTCAAAGGCTTATAGTAGGCTAACTGTTGCATACCAACAATATTAAACAGTTTCTTTCAAACAACTTATAAAATTTAAGCGAGGTTCTCGAAAGTTCAGTTGGCAACAATACTGATATTTACTTACATAATACATTGTTGATTCTTGCTCTCGAGAATCTTCTATAAATTTAGAGAATAGACGGGACTTTCACAATATACATTTAACAATATAAGTTACAGGCATTTCTAAATATATATTAAATTAAATCATAGATAGATATCAAAATTAATATACATTAGTAAATACGTTAGAGACCTTGTTTACTTTTGGAAAAATATATTCAATTGTAAAAAAAGTTTCATTTTAACGGAATGTCTTAATTTATCTTTTGAAGAGTACAATGATTTGTAAGAAACGTTTCATTGTTTCATTTTAACCGAATATCCTTATTTTCTTAAAGATAGATAAATCTGTAGAAATAGTTATTTTGAATGGATATCTTTATTTACTTTTTCGACAGTAAATTGAATTGTAGTAAAACTTTCATATTGACGGAATGTTTTTTATTTACCTTTTGAAGAGTGCCTTGATTTGTAGAAAAAGTTTAATTTTTACTGATTGAATTTTGAATTTGTTTGTTTGTTTTTAAATTCCGCGTAAAGCTACACGAAGGCTACATGCGCTATCAATTTCTAACCATCTGGCCATGCCAGTCCCTACTTTTGAAAAGTTCATTGAACTGTAGAAAATTTTCATTTTCATTGAATATCCTTATTTACGTTTTGAACAATTGAATGAATTGTAGTAAAAATAATTTTGACAGAATGTCCTTATTTACTTTTTGAAGGGTAGAATGAATTAAGGAATAAGTTTTATTCTTACTAAATGTTTTTCTTTAATTTTTGAAAATTTTACCGAATTGTAGAAATGTTGCATTTTACTGAATGTTTTTTTTCTTAGAGTACATTGAATTACAAAAAATGTGATTTTGATTGAACATCCTTATTTACTTATTGAAGAGTATACTGAATTTTAGAAAAAAAGTTTCATTTTGATTGAATATCCTTTATTATTCAGGGATGCATAAACTGGTTTGTTTTATTTTGAATTTCACGCAAAGCCACACGAGGGCTATATGCGCTAGCCGTCTCTAACTTAGCAGTGTAAGATTAGAGGGAAGGCAGCTAGTCATCACCACCCACCGCCAACTCTTGGGCTACTCTTTTACCAACGAATAGTGGGATTGAAAGGTCAAGCATGTTTTGTGTGACGGGGATTCTAACCCACAAACCTCAGATTACGAGTCGGGTGGCTTAACCACCTGGCCTGTAGAATATTTTGTGGTGTTATGAGCTCCACTGTACATGCTTCTGCTTGTATAGCCATTAGCCAGTGAACATTTTTGGTGAAATTCTTTGATTCAAATACTGAAAAATAGAATTGCAGAAATGATTCAGACGATGCAAAAACTGTTCACTTTTTGAAAAAAAAAATGCTTACCGTGTAAATGAAGTACAGTGTACGTTAATTTGTTTTATTAACGTTTTAGGCCTGTGAATTATCTATTAGTTAACAGCCAGCCAGCCAGCGGATCGAAAGATCCAAGGTTCGAGTCTGCGATATACCGTTGAACATAATCTTCACTTTCAGCTTGGACTCCGCCTTCCATCTAGTGGCACAGTGATAAGTCTGCGTACTTATAACGCTAAAAACAAGGTTTCGATACCCGTAGTTTGCACAGTAGTGAAAGAACATTGTGCGGCCTTAGGCGACTCAATGAGCTATGAAGTTGGAACGCTTTATTGAAGTAAAAGTAATTATAGTTTTGACTAGTTATTAATATTAGAGTAATGCATAATATAATTATATTAAAACCAAAAGATAATGTGACATGAAATATAAGATTATGATTCATTGTACTATTTTTAATATACTGAGTAACCTCTGAAAACAACATCGCTGTTTTATTGTAAAGGAAATAAATATACGAGATGGTAAGAGACAATTATTTGCAAGAGACAAGTATCTTAAAGTAGAAATTATTATTTAGCTTAAACATTCCATGAAAACTGTTATTTTTAATTTTGGCTTGGCAAGGCATGGCATGGTGGTTAGATCCCTCTACTTGCATTCAGTGAGTCACAACAATAAAGTCGGTGCTGAACATGCTCGCCCTTTCAGCTGAGTGGACGATATAATGTGACAGTCAGTCCGACAATACGTTAGCGAAAAACAGCCTTCTCGCTAGTGTATAATAAGTTGAAAACTAAGAAAGGCTATACGTAGATAGCCTTTGTATAGTTTCTTGCAATTCTTAAACAAACAGTATTGAATATTATTTCATAAAATGTGTAACTAAGTAAAGTAACAACAATTAAAAATAACCTTTGTCCAAGTGTATCCTTTTGTTTATAAAAAATTATAAAATCGAAGATGGTGTGGAATTTTCAAATGGTTATAAATGAAATATTTGACCGACGAGAAAAATAATTCTTCTTGTACACAGCTAAACTAATATAATTCCCTCTCTCTACGAAATATTACTTCTATATGAGATGATGTATTATTTGGTATATGACGTGAACTGAAAGTCTAAGCGCGTTTTTAGGATGATTTAATATAAATTTAGGTCATCGTAACCCGTCGAAAAAGGCGTCAAAGTTCGGCAGGAAGGTTTCAATAGGAATACCAATATGACCTCGTGTTTTAAAACTATGAAGTCAATTTTAAGGATTCGATAGAACTAAAACGTGGTAACTGTGCAGGCTGTAATAACTTGCTGAAGGCTCATCACACCAGTCTCAGCAGTAGAGTGAAAGTTATGTATCATAAGATGAGCTTAGACTTTGTGACGTTCTGGTATTAAGTTATTGTTACCCTGCTTTCCAATTTTACAATCAAACAAGGTCTAACAAAATGTGGTCCGTCTTACGACATACACAACCGATTTCATTCTTCCTGCCAGAACCTAGCACACAAGTCATCTAGAAAAGCATATATGATGATAATATTGTGAGATTTGAATGATAGTTGACTCAACTGACCTGATCACCTTTTTCTAAATCCTCGTCTGTTATTTATTAATGCGCTATTTGAATTGCGTTTCTCGAAGTAACGAATCGTTTCTCTAGCACAGTAATATAGGCGAAGGAGCTCACGTCATCCTATTGTCTTTAATATAATCTAAATATTACGCATATTATGATAAACAATTCTGAATATTTGTTACTAGTTATTTCTTAATATGGGTACGTAACTTGTAATAGCCAAACAAACAAAAATCCTTTGTTACTGTCTGAATAATTATCTTAGATAAACATTAGAAATCTTCAAATTCATTTCACAATCAACACACACACACACATTATACATTACAACAATTAACAAAAACAAGATAAAGATCGCCCATAATAACAACTGACAGTGGAAACTTTTTATTTGCAATCACATTACGTAAAACTTCAACATGAAATAGAAACAAGAAGAGGCCAGTTATGTTTTTCTACACAATGGGCTGACTGTGCTCTGAACCAATACAAGTTAAAACGGAGACTAATAGCTTTTAGTCGTTGTTCTTTCTCCAGACTTTCTTATCGATTTTGTAACAGTTTTTCGCCTTGAGTTCTTCCTGTAAAGTAAATGTCATTTTCAACTCAACTTTATGCCATCTTTAAATGTAATATCATTCTGAACTTTAACTCCAGATGACTCTATGGCATCACTACATGTAATATCATTCGGAACTTTAACTCCAGATGAATTCGTGTTATCACCGCATGTAAATCATTCTGAACTTTAACTTCAGATGACTCAATGCCATAATAACAACTGACAGTGGAAACTTTTTATTTGCAATCACATTACGTAAAACTTCAACATGAAATAGAAACAAGAAGAGGCCAGTTATGTTTTTCTACACAATGGGCTGACTGTGCTCTGAACCAATACAAGTTAAAACGGAGACTAATAGCTTTTAGTCGTTGTTCTTTCTCCAGACTTTCTTATCGATTTTGTAACAGTTTTTCGCCTTGAGTTCTTCCTGTAAAGTAAATGTCATTTTCAACTCAACTTTATGCCATCTTTAAATGTAATATCATTCTGAACTTTAACTCCAGATGACTCTATGGCATCACTACATGTAATATCATTCGGAACTTTAACTCCAGATGAATTCGTGTTATCACCGCATGTAAATCATTCTGAACTTTAACTTCAGATGACTCAATGCCATCATTACATGTATTATCAAAATGGCGAATAAAAAAAGTTTTGTTTTTTTAGTTCACAATATTTTACAAAATGTATACTTTTCCTAGGCTGACATATAAGTTTTTTGGGCACAAAAGGTGCTTATAGTTTTCAACTGATTTATGTTTCAGCGTTTGCAAGACACAAGCCTTGAGCAACAGACTTTGGAGGTGGCACATTAGATTTGCTGTGTTACATCTGTTACACTTATATATATCAATAATAAACAGACACTGAGCTGATAACAAGACTAAACAGCTTTCGCCTAAAATACATTCGTTGCTGATGTTTAATGATTCATATGTACAAAGGTTTTGTACCCGTTAAACAAAAGTTATAAAATTAAAAAACTTACGAACTTGTTAAAAGAAAGTTTTAAATATGTATATACTGCTAAGCCTAACGTTTATAACAAGCAACAGACTTAAATATTCAACTAACTTTTTTTTTTCAACGTTTGTTCCTTTATACTGCATATATTTATTCTTATTCATCAGCAGTTTTAAATGTTATGTCACCGAAATAAATGATTGAAACATACAATAAATCATTAATTTCAGGCATTACATGACTGCCAGTTGAAGAAATAATTGTCTAATTTCACATACTTCAGATGACTATATAGATATCTTTACCAAGGGTTTACAATAGGTGCTACTCAAGATGAATAACACGGAACAATAGTTAGTTGTAGCAAGAGCGGTAACTTAAGGACTTTCTTATATAGAAACTGCACATACATCGTTTTTGAAATTTCCTGTGTTAAAATTAGGATGTAGCAAACAAATGGTACGCTTGTACACCATACTTGTAAACACACGACGCAATTCATGTATGCCCACGAACTGCACATAATAACTTACTACATTTACATGATTCACAGCTGTTAAACTTGCTCTTCTCATAATAGTGAATAAGAGAGTGAGGCTAAAGTGACCTATTCTGATATCTCATCAACTTCAAAAAACGAAAATAAAAACATGTTATGGAAATACTAAAGAACTAAGATATACTTCCGTGTCTATATAATATGCGGTGCGTTGCAACATAGAAGTGAAATTGCAAGTTGGCTTTTTTAAGCACCAATAACGATCCTTGCGGTTATAATAAACAATCACGTGCTGGTTTAACCAGGAGTTCATTTTTAGAGATATACATTTTACAAACTGCTTCATTCAGTAGTAAATAGAGTTACCGTTATTTCAGTTTCGGTTAGTAAAACTAAAAATAAAGAATTGTAGTAACTCTTCTTACGATTTTTAGTTATCTCATGGATCCTGAAAATGTCGTGAACCATAAAAATAAAAGTTCTAAAAATATAGATTGGCTCTAAATGTATCATTAAATTAATAAATCCGAAATAAACAGGATAAACTGTTATCTTCTAAAGTATTATTAATTTTGTGAACCCAATGTTTAGTTACTAATAACTCTGTAATACTTTAAAATTTGGATAAAGTAACAGATCTTACAAAAGTCAATAAACAGGTTAACCTAGAATTGCATCAGTGAAAACAGACTTTGAAGTTATAAATAAAGCATTAGACTCTAATCACTCATTAAATAGGCGATGGTCCAGTTTGCAAGTCGGGCGTTAACACAAAATAATAATTGAGCTGCGAGTACCTTATAAGAGGGCCGAGCATTGACAAGTGGTTAGTCTATCGGATTGTGGATTAGAGGTTCCGTGATTCGCCATTTGTTACCAAAACAAATGAATATCACGGTCTGCACTTTGAAGTCGTGGCTGCGTTATAACAGTGACGTTCAAATTTCACTAATTAATTACAGTAGCTCACGAGCTGGCGATTGGTGATCTTGTCTAACGATCTTTCCTCTAGTTTCTTTTCCAAATTAAGAACGGCAACGGATAGTTTCAGAACTTTGCTATAAATACAAAATAAAATAACGCGACAAAACTGTAAAGTACGAGTAAAAAACAAAAATATAAATAAAATGGTCTCCAAATAAACAGTTGACTTGAGACTTCATGAGCCATGAATCAACATTGACTATTATGAAATTAAAACAGAAATATAATAACTTTCGAATGTTTTCAATAAAGAAGATAAACACAACAACATACACAGAACTATCCTCTTCCTCGTTTACTTTAATGAAAACATTCTAAAGTTATAAACAACAAAATGCGTAAAAACTATACTCTCCTTCCAATTCAAAATTAGTAATTGCTATGTGTAATTTGATGCAAAAAGAAAAATTCTTAACTCTACCAAAAAGAAAAAAAGAAGTGCACACTAATCGTATTCCACTTGTCTTAATATTCAATCCTGGCACCAAGTAAGTCAAGCATATTGTGCTAAATAGTTGCATTATAGTTACTGAAGAAATCCGTTTCAAAGAAGACACCAATTAATATTTGCAGACGTGACTCAAACCAGAAGAAATTGTGGTATTCAAAAACCAGCGGTAAGTCTACGGATTTACAACGCTAAAATCAGGGGTTCGATTTTCTTCGGTAGACAGCAGATTACCCAATGTGGCTTTGCTATAAGAAAACACACACATAGGAACCTTAAACGAAAGTCATCACGGTACACCAGGTACTCACACACGTAAACAAAGCCATCACGGTACGCCAGGTACTCACACACGTAAACAAAGCCATCACGGTACGCCAGGTACTCACACACGTAAACAAAGCCATCACGGTACGCCAGGTATTCACACACGTAAACAAAGCCATCACGGTACACCAGGTACTCACACACGTAAACAAAGCCATCACGGTACACCAGGTACTCACACACGTAAACAAAGCCATCACGGTACACCAGGTACTCACACACGTAAACAAAGCCATCACGGTACTCACACTTGCAAACGAAGCCACCACAGTACACCAGGCACTCGAAGATGAAACAAATGTGTCACCTGCCCACATATTAACAATATCAAATATACACAAGGAAAAAAAAGACTTTCCACATAAGACAATGCTTTACATGTGTTATTGAATGTACAACTTGTAAAAAAAGTGCAGTGGTTTATACATTGTGCAAACAGGATACTGACTCAGACATCAAGCACGTGAACATATACATTATATTAAAACTACAGAACCAGGATAAACCAGTAGGCAAATTTCACCAAAACCAGCCGTACAGGTAAACTGTCTGGCTTACACGTGCTCCAGCAAACATTCACATGAGATAAAGTTAGAAAGTAAATTAAACTGCAATCTTTGAGTCCTACAAACATCTGGTTTAAATGTATGGTTTTTTTTATCTCAAATAATTCTACTATTTCGAAATTTGTTTCATGTTTAAAATTAACATGTATTTTCGTATCATTTTCCTTATGTTTGGTGTGACGGGGAGTCGAACCCGCGACTCTCAGATTACGAGTCGATTGCTTAAACCACATGGTCATGCCCGACCATTATGTTGTGCCAACCACAAGTGTTTGAAACCAATTTTTAGTATTGTACTTTCGAAATTACTGCAGAGTCATTGCAAGCCTTAACGTTGTAAAACGTTTAACTTAAATAATCTAATGGCCATCCATTAATGCTGGCCTGGTATGGCTAGATGGTTAAGGCAATCGACTCGTAATTTAAGGGTCCCAGATTCAAGTCCCAGTAACACCAAACATGCTCACTCTATCAACCGTGGGAGCATTATAATAAGACAGCTAATCGCAGTATTCACTGGTAAAAGAGTAGCCCAAGATTGGGGGCGGGTGGTGATGACTAAATGTCTTCCCTCTAGTCTCACACTGTTAAATTAGGGACGGCTAGCGCAGATAGCCCTCATGTAGCTTTGCGCGAAATTCAAAATAAATCAAACTATTAATGCTGGAATAACTAGCATCATGGCAATGATGACCAATAGAAAACTAGTCTATTTTACTGGATTTGTTGAGACTGAATATTGTGTAAGGTTGTTTTCACCTCTTCATCACCTGTTAGCAAATACAAAAGTGCTTGAGAACCCATGCTTCCAACACTTCAAAGTTTTCATTTAATAACGATTGTTTCAGGTTTAGGATTTTCTTATAGTTATTTTTCAAATATGAGCAACAAAGAAAATGTTTTATTTATTTTCTTTGCTGAGTTTCGCGTACTTAATTTTGATTGTTTGTTTTGTTTGTTTTTGAATTACGCACAAAACTACTCGAGGGCTATCTGTGCTAGCCGTCCCTAATTTAGCAGTGTAAGACTAGATGGAAGGCAGCTAGTCATCACCCCCCACTGCCAACACTTGGGCTACTCTTTACTAACGAATAGTGGGATTGACCGTCACATTATAACGCCCCCACGGCTGGAAGGGCGAGCATGTTTGGCGCAACGGTGTTGCGAACCCGCGACCATCAGATTACGAGTCGCACGCCTTAACACGCTTGGCCATGCCAGGCCTACTTAATTTTGAATTGAAAGACTAGCGGGAAAGCAGCTACTCATCACCTTCTATGGTCAA